>NC_091288.1:45236424-45536424 GCF_032444005.1 Ranitomeya imitator
ACAAACCTGGGTACTGCTCTGGAGTGGTACCTGGTGGCAAAGCCTGTCCTGACCATCAAAGTCTCTACTGAATACCCGGTAGTCATTTAGTTACGCCCCTCCAGCATTTGCCAGGCCTGCGGCACAGTGGGTCCACACCAGTGTTACATTGCCACTTTCACATATAGCTATCCCTTTTAACAGTTTTGCACGGTGATAACGGCCGATGAGTTCCCTTTATAGACATATCTGCCTTAGCAACCCATTTTTTTAAGATATAACCCTAACGCATCTTAAAAAATAAAATAAGGCTAGGTTCACATTGCGTTAGGGCAATCCGTTTAGCGCATGTCTTTAGAGGGGTCGCGTTTGTGGAAGCAAGCGTCCGAGGTCCGTCACAAAATAACGGCACATCGCTAGCGTGTGCCGAAAATGGCATGCGCTAGCGATGCGCTACAGAGAAAAATCACATTGCTGTCAATGGGTGCGCTAACGGACCCGTTGCACGGCGTTAATTGCGACAATTTCGCCGCGCAACGCAGTCCGTTAGCGTTAACCCATTAGCGCAATGTGAACTTGGCCTAATTAAGTAAAAGCTTTCGAGAAAATTTTTTTTTAAAAAGTATCACAGTTTTGATTAAAAACTTACTTAGAGAGTCAAGCAGCTCTTCTATACTCTCTATCCCTATCAGCAGTTCTGCAGAACATGTGACATGCACTTGGAAGACGGACCCTCAGAACCCGCCGACCTCTAATCTGTTGACAGGTTGCCAACAAATCACCTTCCCCAGCTGCAATACTGAATCTTACGGATGATCATCGATGTTTATTGTTTTTATCATTTTGGTTATTTTTACCTTTTAGGATAATATCATATCATTTAGGCACACCCCGTAAAAGGTTTATCTGCAGGCTTGGGTTCAATTTCCCTCCTGATCATACAAGAGGCTGTAACATTCCTCAGTTTCTTGGCACAAGTTAAAGGTTAACGCATGGCGTGTGGAGAAACCCTGAGCATCAGCAGCCCCTTTTGGAAAACAGCAGTTTACGACCTGAACAGTTGTTTTTTTTATTTTTTTTTATATGAAACATATGGGGAGGGGAGAAAGATCTGAGGACAGAAAAGTATGTACTCCTTACCACAACATGTAAGGAGAGATTGCACGAGTTTATTAGATACAATGCAGCGGTCAGATCTGTGAACAGTTCCCGTGAGTCGAGTATCAGGCGCACAGCGAGTCGTCCAAGGAGATAAGCGCGGAACACAAAGCAAACATGAAATAAACGCTGCACATCACCTCCGCCAGCAAGTCATTACGCTCCCCGGCCAACGTTGTAACGGTTTTCAGCAAGAGTAAATTTAGTAGAAGATTAAAAGAGATATGACACATGTTCTTTATTGCGTATGCCTGTTTAGAGCTTATTGTTTGGAAGTTTTATGTGCTTACCAATAACCCTTCCAAAAATGTAAATGAGGGGGCAATTTCGAGGGCTGGCGTCTTTGATTGTCTATAAGATGCCATGATAAAGTTAGAAATATTTTTTCTTAAATATGTAAAGTTTCTGTACAGAGATAAAAAAAAAAAACTAACTTTTTATGTATCACCTATATTAATGTTGTAATAATTAATACCAGATGGATAAACTCTTATTTTAGGATTGTGGATGGTTTTATTTTATACTCTTTTCGGTACATATTTATGGGAACTGCCAACGATTCTGAGCTTCTGCCTTTCGGGATGTGCTGTATCAGCGGCCTCACGGATGAAAGTCAGCAACAGACGGGCTCCGATTCACTGACTTCTATGGGAGAGTGTTGTGGTCATGCCTTGTGATATGTGGAAGGGTCAAAGTGTGGGAGGGTGAGGGACATGAGCTATATTATTTATTCATAAGTGTTCGCGGTCATTGAAACCATGCCTGTGATGATAATGTGATGACTACAGTAAAATAATGTACACAAATCAGAGAGAGCCTAATATTAAGCCAGTCAGCAAAAATTGCAATATTTTAGATTTTTTTTTAATATAATGATGAACAATGCAAAAAAAAAAAAAACAACCCAAAGATTTTTTTTTCTTTAAAAAAAAAAAAAAAACATAGGTAATTTTCTGATTACACATTCCCTTTAATTTCTGACTATCGAACAAGCTGATTTAACATTATAAATGGAAAATCACTCTAAATATGAGTTATTGGGAAGTCCCCTTGCTGGCTGCAAAACACTTTTTTTGCTTAAAAAATGATGTAGGCTACGGTGGTAATGTCTCTTTACTGTAAATAATGTAGGCACAGATAGTACCACCTCCCTGTCTCTTACTATAAATTATATAGGCATCACTAGCACCACCTCCCTTTCGCTTACCGTACTGTAAAATATGTAGGCACAGCTAGTAGCACCTCCCTGTTGCTTACTGTAAATTATGTAGAAATTTAGAGTCCTCAGTGGTTGATACCTTTTAATGGCTAACTGAAAAGATGGTAAATTGCAAGCTTTCGAGACTACACAGGTCTCTTCATCAGGCAAAGATGAAGAGACCCGTGTAGTCTCGAAAGCTTGCAATTTGTTACCATCTTTTCAGTTAGCCATTAAAAGGTATCAAGCACTGAGGACTCTAAATTCTAAATAATTGTTTATCTACTGGCTAACACTGTACCAAGATATATATATATCTTTCCTCTAAATTATGTAGGCATAGATAGTATCACCTCCCTGTCTCTTATTGTAAATTATGTAGGCACAGTTAGTAATACCTCCTGTCTTCTACTGTAAACTATGTAGGTACAGATAGTAATACCTCCTTGTCTTTTACTGTAAATTATGTAGGCACAGATAGTACCACCTCCCTGGCTCTTATTGCAAATTAGGCATACATAGTGTATCCTCCCTGTCTCTTACTGTAAATTACGCAGACACAGAGGCTAACACAACCCTATATTTGACCTAAAACGTATTACATTCCCCTCAAGTGGACCCATTAAATCGGTTTTATTAAATTCTTGTATTCCCTATGACTTCACAATCCTAGAGAACCTATTCCTGAAAATACATGAATACATTTACCGCTGGGCATTACTAGCGAAGGGCGCAGACCAATCAGGGTTGCCGGTGTCTCATTGTGTAGGAACATGTCTCATGGTAAACCAAATAGTTGTCACTATATTTATACATTTTCAGGAGGAATAACAGAGAAATGGCAAAAAGTAGAATTATCAGAATAGAGTCTCGAGCATTTATGGGAAATACAAGTATCAATTAGAAACGGTCACATAAGTAAAGCGAACGAGGAATCTTCATACTAACATGCGGCTATTATCTAAAAATTATTGAAACGTTCACAAAGAGGAAACAAAAAGGGAGCAACAAGTAAGAGTGGCAGACAGTATCGAGTGAATTCACAGGACCTTTGTCCATCAGCCAAGTCAAGTAGTCCGTGGATGGGAGACCTATGCGCCTCCTTCTACCTGCCTGAATTCTCGGTGTCTTCTGATTTGCAAGTTGGGCGTGACATGACACACATGTGCCGTGGCGCCAAACCTACTAATTAGAATAGGAGCGGATGATGTCGGTAGGTAGAAGGAGGTTCGCAGGGCTCCCTATCTGGGGGGTTACGGACTACTGACATAGCCAGAATCGATTCGCTCATCTACGCAGATAGGCAGTTCGTAGACCACCTGCACGGAGGACAAAGAGTACTGATGTGGCCGCTGGACCAGGGTCCTGCAAATCGATAAGCAAATCTCAAAAAAATGGTCCTTCACCTAAATTCTGGACGTCATCTTTGTGCTTCTCAAATTAGTGTCTGATTTATTCCTAGGTTTCGTGCCCCTCTCTAAATCCCAAGCTTGGATTCTTATTAGTCTGTTGCTTCAAGCTCATGAGGAGATGAGGCTCGGACTTCATCCTGTAACTAGACCACGTAAACAGCAGAACGGTCTCATAAATCAGACCGCGCACAGTTTCATAGACTTTAAACCAACTTTCATTATTTCAAACATTCAGGGATTTTCGTTTCGCCGTGCAGCCGCTTTCCACCCAAATCTGACTTAATCTTCTGCTCCTCTAATAGGAGACCCTAAATTGCACTTTTAATGATGAAAGGCCATAAATGCTCCAACCTATCTAGCGAAGGCCGACCACAGATTTCATTTTTCAGGAACTCACATCTGTGGATAATTTTATGTAGGAGTACAACACCATGATTGCCTAATGCAAAGTTAATTAACATTCTTTCAGGATTTTCTTTTCCAATAATCAAGGGCATACACGTGAGCGTAAGTAGAACAGCACATATAAAATGTGGACGCGTAGTATGGAAGATTTCTACATCACAGATCATTTCCGCTATCCTCGTGGCATTTTGGGATGACTGTCACCATAAGGGACATGTATTTTAGAAACTGTATCACTTCCAAATGTTTTAATCTTCAAAAATAAGGAAGACTCACAAAAATTCAAAACCATTTAAAAAAAACACATTGATTAGTGTAAATTAGCTCCGACCTCAATATTTCTGTGTTTTTTCATTATAATTATAAATGATCAATACTTTTGGAGCAAGTTAATACTTTTAATGTCTAAAAATATGAATATGAAATAAAGTCTCTTAAAACTTAAAAATGTAAAACAGAAATATGAAGAGTGATCGTCGGAAAAAAAAAAATTCTAAAGAATCATACATATAAACCATATGAAAATATAGCAGTGTATCAACCCCGAAAATCTGCGAAAATACGAATACTAAACCGGTTAACGAGCCCTAATTGTAAATCATATAAATCTATAACTTTTACAGGGTTGATGGTTTTTAAATTTGCAATTTTTCACTTTTTTCTCTTAAATGACCCTATATGTAGCACCCACAACTAATAACAGTGGAGAGCAGCAACAATAAGTCTCTTTTTTTTGGAGGATTTGGCACATCCATGTTTTACCAGACATTAGAATTGTATAATGCTGTGTGGTACAAAGCTTTCCCGGTGGTGGCACCGCAGGAGAACCAAAAACGTATCATCAGATTCAATCACAGTTCTCATACCAGCAGCCAGGTAAGATTATCCCCAAATTATATTAAATTATCCCCTATACATTAGTCAAAGGATAATTTACTGATCATTTGGGGCCCAGTCGCTCGAACCTTCAGCGATTCCAAAAATGGGTCTCTGGAAAGCAGACTCTGCAGACCTCTAAAAAAAAAATCTGTAGGTTTGAACGTATCCTAATACTTACGGTTTTGAAGGAAACGTGTTAAGTAATGGATCCCATTTACTTAGGCCTCATTCACACATCCGATTTTCATATATGAGTGCTATGCTATCCTTTGTTTTTCACAGATAACACTCATACCTCAGTCTATGGGTCCTCTCAGATGACCGAGAGGTTCATGAAAAATTGCAGAGACATGTCCAATTTTGATCCAAAGGCAAGATCAAAATCGGCAATGCAAGTCAATGGGTCGGTGAAAAAAAAAAAAACTGTACTGAACTCCGACTATAACCAGTGCGGTCGGATTTTCACAGACTGTCAGAGGAGAAGGTGAAGAATTTTTTATATTTTTAAATTTCTCCACGTACCAGAAAAACGGATGACACTGACCACACTGACTCTAATCAGAATAATCAGTCCATTTTTGTCGTACGTGGCAAAATTGGACGTGTGAATGAGCAGCATGAAATACTGTTCCAGCCAAAGAGAACAGAAACCTGATGAAGGTTTCAACTCTTATAAAAGCCCAGGTAAACCCCCCATTTCATCTGACCACCGTAAGGCTGAGGCTGCATAACGACTTCTGCTCCAGCAAAGTTCACATGGCACAAGATCGCTGTATGTCGCTGCTACATCACAGCGTCAGGCTTCATTCAGACGTCCATATTCTGCACGTACAGCAATAATGAACAACGTTTCGTCACTATTTTTGATCCGAGTTTTTGTCCAAGTTTCATTAGTTTTTCTCAAATGAAAAAAACAAGTTTCTCCAGCTTCTTCTATCAGTCTGTGAGAAAATGGACCCAGATGCTGTCCAACCTTCTCACGGACCCATTAGAGCTTCGTTGCCCATTTTCAGCCAACCCTTGGATCGACAACAGACATGTCTCCGCAATTTTGCTTAGTCCAACATAAAAATCTAACATGTGAACAGCCTCATAGACTTTTACAGATACGAGTTCCATCCATGAAAATCAGGGACAGAAACAGTTTTTCACGTGAATCCCAACGCAGGTGAATGGGGTCACACTACGACCTACATGCTACAGCGACAAGCAAATTCCAACCGGTTCCGATTTTCTCTGATCTGCTTGTTGCAGTATCCTGCGGGCCACAGTGAGACCCCCTTCATCAACATTTCGCTATAATGTAGCAGCGATGTAAGGTGACTTTACGCCACGTGACCGGTGGCGGTCAGAGTCGCCATGTGGCCCCAGCCTTAAGAAAATAAACTAGGAGCTGAGTTTGCTCTTAAAATCCTATTCCTGCGGTGCCAATAATTACTCCCAGTTAAGCAGCACTGGGGTTGGGTGGGCTGTGACCGGTACATTTCACGACAAAGCGCCTCCATTATCAGTACAATATTACATGTTTCCAAAGTACTCCACACAACTTTTCTCACTATAGTAAGCGCCTATTATCTGATAATCAGGATGTAAACGTTCTCATTAAAAAAGCTTTCAGCAACAGGTAAAATAATACAGTAGGGCCAGCTTTTCCCCACCGTACGACCTACTACATGAAGGTTTTCCACTGTTTGGTCTAACAGTAGGTGAGATATTAGCAAAGCCATAGTACTCATCTAATAATACAAAAACAATCGCTACGCTCCTTTCCTAGGAAATTACTCCCCCTGGACACTCACATTTTCCAAAGCAAAATGTGCAATGAGAAAAAAAACAAAACAAAAACACCTTACGTTTTGACTGTTAATTAACCTAATTTCACAACACGGGAGAATAATTGGCAGAAAATGTTGGGCACTGGGATCAGGACAAAGAAGGAGGGGGGGGGGAAAAAAAAAAGTTTTACCCAAGTTTTAAAGGAAGTCCACATCCACAGGCCAGGTACAAAACGCAGGGGCGCGGACACATTGACAAGACGAGCTTATGGAAATTTACCACTATTAACACCAGAGCCATACAGCCAGGATATTTTTTTTATTTTTTTTTAATTTGCGCTACAGTTTTAATTCATGTTTTCAAGTACAGGATCCCTATAGAGTTCCGTGAATAATATACTTTACCTTTGGTGAATTTAATATGCCGCAGAAGCGGGGCTGCCTTCTAAAATGTGCTTGATAGTGTACTTCAGCTTTTAGCTATTGTTACATTTTAAGAGCCCAACGGTGATAGTTTAAAAGCTTCTTGGGGGACAGAAATGGGGATATATTTGCATAAAAAAGAGCAATTTTGTTCCATTAATACTCTCAATAGCTACGAACACAGCATTCCTGCTCGAAATTAGGCTCAAATATGGATTACTGTAGGTTACCGCAATCAGTCATAAATGTACGCTAGTTTTATGGGTAAAGTTGTGCAGTTTGGTTTCGGAATATCGTGTGAAACAAAGAGCATTTACACCATAAAAAATAAAACAAAATAAAAAGTACCACCGCTACAAATACTACTCCACGGATCCTTAGCTAAGCCTATTTGTGGCAAGGCTTGGTGCCATTACAGCTCCCACTTAAGTCGCCATGCAGCCTTCCGAAAAGCCCATCTTACAAATCTGTGTTGGCGCGTTGTGATTCTATATACGGGAAAGGGGAGAATGTATCAATCTATTATTTGTCATGTGTCATGCAGGGGTGTCTGGGAAGGTTTGATGGCAGTCCCGTTTGCAGGAGAAATGGCCGCTGTACAGGTTGGTACCAACATCCAACACATGCATGCTGGACAACGGGGATTTGGTACTACAGTACTGCCATTTTTGCATTTTTTTTTTAAACCAAAAATCAGATTGGTGGCAGGAAAAACGCAAAGTACAAAATGCGTCTTTTTACTTGCATTTCTCACCCATTCATTTGCATGGACACGCTGCTCAGATATTTAGATAATTTTTACATTTTTTTTTGCAATATTTGGGTCTTAATTTTTATGTTACTTTTATATACTTATTTTTTATGCTGATCGGGGTAAACAAAAATACGATGTGTTTATTTTTCACTTTTTTTTGTCATATGTGTACATTATTTTTATAGCGGATTTCCCCATGTAACAGGGGCCAATAATAACGAATCATATCTGCCTTCTCTGTGGGGAGTCTGGCTGTGTCTGACACCCGGTTCCCTGCCTCAGCAGCTGAACAATCTTCTGCAAGCTGCTTAATCTGTACTGAAGTTTTATAACAACCGTACATATTAAAGTGTTGACTGCCCGGATATTTATAGTTTATAGCGGTCCAGAAGTAGCTAAAGGGGTTGAACAATGAAAACTAGTTACCACCTATCCAGAGGTTGATCCAGCAGAGAATAAATTGCGCCTCGGAGGTCGAGCATGTGAACTGTCATTTCATTCTAACAGAGAAAAAAGAGCTCAATTTGGGAAAAAATGTTCCAGTTCTGCCAGTGTGGGTTCCAGCTATTGGACCCCCTTATCAATTAGCTCAATACGTCATCAACTATTCCCCCTTGGACTCAGGATAGGTGATAAGTCGCTAATTGCAGGGTATATGACCAGTGCTGTGGAGTCCGAGTCGTGGAGTCAGAGTTGGAGCCCATTTTGGTGGAGTTATGGAAATTGAGGAGTCGGCGGTTTGACTTACCAACTCCACAGCCCTTGATATGACAATGATGGAGAACCATGTCCCATATTAAAAAAGGATCTGGAACTTCCCATAAAAACGTTTTTTTTTATCCTCGTGTAAATGCCGCTGTTCTCCTGAATCTGGCGTTGTTTTTCTTTTCTTCCTACACCACTCAATTCCTGAGATATAGCCTTCTCTTCTCTGTATGCAAATCTAGTCTTTTTAGACAAACTCAAATAAATAAGGCAGCGCACTGCGGCGCTAAAACATACAAACATGAAACATGAAAATTTTACTGCATTACTGCACTAGAAATATGAAAAAATGAAAGCGTTTAGCGCATAAATTGGCCAATTTATGTGTACCTGGTAGCCACATTAGGGCATCTCTCTTAGGCCGGTTTCACATTCGCGTTTACCTGATCTGTGGCGGGCTGCGGACTTCCTCCATGAAGCCCCGCCCTCGGCCGCACCTCCGCTGCTAGCTCTGCCTACATCTGCATGCGGCCTGCGTACCTATATTTAACAGGAACACATGGGCTACTTGCACAGTGAACAAGTCTGTAAGAACATGTTCACACACCACCAAGAAACCTGAAGACACAAAAGAGAATGGTAAAACCAAAAACACTCAGTTTGAAAAAATGTTTGCAGTAATCCGCAAGTGCTAGTAAAAGATGTAAATAACAGGGTATTTGGTTGATACGTTTTTTGCAAAAAATGTATACTAAGCTGCTCTACCAATCTTCACGGTATACCCATATCAGAGCAGTCCTAACTAATGTATGCAATCCCTATCTGATGTATTTAAAAACCTGATCATCTGTATATTACCTGTGTGAACAGGGTTCAGAGAGGAAAAATCCATGTGTGCATACAGGACAGAACAGCTTTTGTGCAGCTAGCCCAAGAGGAGTGGTGGAACTCCCCAGTCTTGTAGACACAAGAGAACAATCATGGAAACAGGAACACATGGGCTACTTGCACAGTGAACAAGTCTGTAAGAACATGTTCACACACCACCAAGAAACCTGGTCTGTAAGAACATGTTTTTAAATACATCAGATAGGGATTGCATACATTAGTTAGGACTGCTCTGATATGGGTATACCGTGAAGATTGGTAGAGCAGCTTAGTATACATTTTTTGCAAAAAACGTATCAACCAAATACCCTGTTATTTACATCTTTTACTAGCACTTGCGGATTACTGCAAACATTTTTTCAAACTGAGTGTTTTTGGTTTTACCATTCTCTTTTGTGTCTTCAGGTTTCTTGGTGGTGTGTGAACATGTTCTTACAGACTTGTTCACTGTGCAAGTAGCCCATGTGTTCCTGTTTCCATGATTGTTCTCTTGTGTCTACAAGACTGGGGAGTTCCACCACTCCTCTTGGGCTAGCTGCACAAAAGCTGTTCTGTCCTGTATGCACACATGGATTTTTCCTCTCTGAACCCTGTTCACACAGGTAATATACAGATGATCAGGTTTTTAAATACATCAGATAGGGATTGCATACATTAGTTAGGACTGCTCTGATATGGGTATACCGTGAAGATTGGTAGAGCAGCTTAGTATACATTTTTTGCAAAAAACGTATCAACCAAATACCCTGTTATTTACATCTTTTACTAGCACTTGCGGATTACTGCAAACATTTTTTCAAACTGAGTGTTTTTGGTTTTACCATTCTCTTTTGTGTCTATATTTAACAGGTACGCAGGTCGTGCGGCTGTATGCGGATGGTGCCGCATGCGTCGTTTTGACGATGCGGCGACCAGCGTAGACACAGCCTGTAGAATTTTTTTTTCTGCATCGTCAAAACGACGCATTCGGCACCTTTCGCATACAGCCGCACGACCTGCGTACCTAATGTTAAATATAGGTACACAGGCCGCATGCGGGCCGCATGCAGATGTAGGCGGAGCTAGCAGCGCAAGTGCGACGGAGGGCGGGGCTTCACGGAGGAAGTCCGCAGCCCACCGCAGATCAGGTAAACGCTAGTGTGAAACTAGCCTTATACCAGGTCCCACACTTGCCTTTCCTCGCTGAGAATAAACGTCTTCATCTGAATGGGTACATGCGAAACCTCTTCTTAGACTAAATTTCTCTCTCTCTGTGGAGGGGTAATGGACCTGCTACGATTAAAACACCTGTGGCTAGGAGGCGGAGTGCTCAGTCAGAAGGCTAAAGAATACAAATTTCAAAAAACTGAACGTCACATCCGAACATAGAATGAATGTGAATCAGGAGAACAGTGGCATTTACACAATGAAAAAAATTACATATTTATGTCACGTGATAAATCTTCTATAAATAGAGCAGTGGTTGAAGTTGTGCACAGCTGATGCATTAAAAAAAAAAAAAGTAAACGCAGAGACTGACGGAGATAGTCAAGCACCGTACACCTCAGTCATTCTCATAGCTGGATTGGGCCACCAGTTCATTTGCAGGACCACCAGACCATACAAATGGGGACACGGTCCCCGGTTCTCGTGATTGGTAAAGGTCTTATTGGTGCTTATTCTTTATGTAATAAAATGTAACACAACCTCTTTAAGTAGAGACTACACTATCAAACAGTTATAGAAAATATACCAAAACACACATATTATAATTACATACATTTGCCGAATAAAACCGGAGATATACAAAACGTTAAACAGCAGAAGGTATCGTGCCGTAAACAAATTTTTTTCTTAGATGAAAGAGAAAAAAAAAATCCATCACGACTTCGCGACTGCAATTTCAATTATTCTAGCGTGTAATACTTTAATTGTATAAAACAAAGCGAGTGTCACGGGTACAAAAGAATGTCTTGTAAAGCAAAGTCTCGAAAGTAATTTTAATGCTTCTACTGTTGACTGACGAGTGATGAGCGTTTTTGTTTCAATTTACGTCCTTGCGCATCAGCAGCAACAGGTGGCTCGAAGGGAGGGAACGGGAATGAGAACGCTCTCTATTCAGTAATATTCTTATAATAAGTGAGGGAGAAAAAAAAATAGAATACGCCTTATTCTCGGGGGGAGTAAATAAACATCTTTTTTAATATTGAAAAAAAATTAACCGGGGCTGAGTGAACTGGAAATTAACACTGATCACTTGTTAAGGTTATACCTTCCCTTAGTCTGGTCCTGCGGATGAGTCATTGCTTTTGGCTGGGCCCACACACACCCACACACAAACACACTACTAAGAGCAAGGACAGAGATAGTAGTACGCACATGGTGAATGGCGCTACAGGACACACAGACCTCCAAAAAACTGCCACGTGCCACGTAAAAAAAAAAGTAGAAAAAGTAGAAAGCAGGAATCTTTAACAAAAAGGTCCCCATACACAGAGAAAGGGAATTCAAACCGAGCAGGTACATTCAGCAAACTAATGTGTATGGGTGGGTCTCCCAAATCTCTGCCGAGACTAAGGATATATGGGAGGGAAGGGGTCTCCCGAATTTCCTCCAAGACTAAGGATGTCAAGTTTAAGTTAGGAGATAAGCCTCTAGCAGGGGTGACTTGCAGCGGTATACTATTGAAAACATACGAGCGTTCGACCAAGCCGAGAGTTCATAGATAATCGCTATTCGAGAGTGATATCTGGGATATCTAAAAGAGCTGTCTGGGAACCTGAACACTGCGTCCTAAGAAAAGATACTATTTGTAGTCCTAGCATTAGGCCTCCAGCAAAAGGGTATAATAGCTCCGTACCAGACACAAGTGAAAAGGAGCTGTAATACCGCAGAAATGTTATTCCCAACAGAGGTTTCTATATGTTGCACACTCGCAAAGAAATGTTTTTGTGCTTACGCGGTATAGACACTGAATGTTCGTTTTACACTATAGAAGTCAATGGGTGATGGCAGCCCGGTGGCACAGTAGTTAGCACTGTTGCTTCGCCGTACTGGGGTCCTGGGTCCAAATCCCACCAAGGAAAACATCTACAAGGAGTTTGTATGTTCTCCCCATGCTTTCGGGCATTTCCTCCAGGTTTTCCAGTTTCCTCCCAAACTCCAAAGACATACTGATAATGTCTGTAAAGCGCTGTGGAAGTCAATGATGTTATTATTAATTGTTAAAATTGAGGTTAAAAATTGCATTGGGGCCGAAGGAATTGTTTTAAAATAGGAAACACTTTAGGACTCAGGGTATGTGCAGACGATCCGTAAATGCTGTGGGTTGGACGCTGTGCACCTCTGCAGCATCCAACCCTCAGCATCCAGATATTACAACATAGTGGATGAGACTTCAAGAAATCCCATGTCCACTATGCGTCCACAGATGCCCACGGCTCACCCACGGAGATGGATAAGCGGCATGTCTCTCCAGACCACAGCATGTCGATGTCTCTTGCGGAGATGTGAGTCTCCGCAAGAGAAATTTCATTAATAGAATGTATTGGACGCGGTGATTCCGCACGGTTCAGTTAACACATGCAGATTCACTTCCGTCCATAGTGCTATCACTTCTGTATTGCATGCTTCTTTCCAGCAGCCCTCTGTATAAGAAATAACAGTCTGCTGCACATTCCTAAAAGTTAAAAACAAAAGATATGCAACATATATGACCCAGGCATGGGCAAAAATTACATTCTTGACTTTCACTGGGTGAACGGAGGCCAATGGCTACATTAAAGGGAACCTGTCACCCCGTTTTTTGAGATTGAGCTATAAATACTGTTAAATAGGGCCTGCGCTGTGTGTTCCTATAGTGTATGTAGTGTACCCCGATTCCCCATGTATGCTGAGAAATAGCTTACCAAAGTCGCCGTTTTCGCCTGTCAATCAGGCTGGTCAGGTCGGGAGGGCGTGGTGACATCGCTGGTTCTTCCTCAGCTTTACGTTGGTGGCGTAGTGGTGAAGACACAGCGCGCGATCTGCGCTGTCATCCCTTTCGTCGGTGGGGGCGGCCATCTTCCTGGGGCCGCGCGTGCGCAGATCGAGTGCTCTGCTGCACGGGGCTTCAGGAAAATGGCCGCGGGATGCCGCGCGTGCGCATTAGAGATCGCGGCGGCCATTTTCCCAAAGCCGAGTTTGCATCTCGGCTTTGGGAAAATGGCCGCCGCGATCTCTAATGCGCACGCGCGGCATCCCGCGGCCATTTTCCTGAAGCCCCGTGCAGCAGAGCACTCGATCTGCGCACGCGCGGCCCCAGGAAGATGGCCGCCCCCACCGACGAAAGGGATGACAGCGCAGATCGCGCGCTGCTTGTTCACCACTACGCCACCACGCCACCAACGTAAAGCTGAGGAAGAACCAGCGATGTCACCACGCCCTCCCGACCTGACCAGCCTGATTGACAGGCGAAAACGGCGACTTTGGTAAGTTATTTCTCAGCATACATGGGGAATCGGGGTACACTACATACACTATAGGAACACACAGCACAGGCCCTATTTAACAGTATTTATAGCTCAATCTCAAAAAACGGGGTGACAGGTTCCCTTTAAATGGGTTGGGTAGTACAATGCAGGATGTGCTGAACTTTTTTTAACAATTTCAGAAAGTTGTGAAATGTCCTATAAATGTCTGTTCTGTTCCTGATCCAAGGATCTCGGCTTTTAGTTGAGATGAATCTGTGCTGCACTTTATGTACATGCTCAGTAGTGAGGCAGCGCTGTGGAATGGAAAGTCAGGAAAATTGAAGAGTTGGGAGTTTTGGCATACCGACTCCACAGCCCTGGATGACACAGATAATGTAGTGAGTACAGATGCCCTCCAAGAGCATTTGATGACAAAAAAGGGGTTAGATTAAATCCAAAACTACAGTAACGATATAGAACTCCAATTCCCAAAAAGTTAGAATCTGTATCAAATGGTAAGAAAACAAGAATGCAATGCTTTGGAAATCTCTTATAGCACATTTTAATCCCAACAGAACACAGATCAGAACGTGAATGTTGGACATTTTTCCATTTCTTTTGCAAAAAATTATCTCCTTTAGAAAATGATGGCTGCAACACATCTTAAAAAATGTTGGAACGGTTAACAAAAGGTACTAATGAAAAACAACTGGTGGGTCAATTTTCAAGTAAGTCGCATGATTGTGTATAAAAACAGCATGCTAGAGAGGCAGAGTCTCTCAAAAACAAAGATGGTCAGAGGTCATCAATCTGTGAACAACTGTCTAAAAGTTGTGGAATAATTTCAGGAACAATGTTACTCAACGTAACTGAATATTCTTCCATTAAGAGTACGTATCATCAGTAAAATTCTTAGATTCTGGAAAAATACATGTACAGAAGGGAAAAGGCCATCGACGGTGGTCAACATTGGATGCTTGCGTTTTTTTGGAATACGAGTTGTATATCCATTGGCGTCAATATGACCAAACGGTAGCCATCACAGGAATTATTCAACGGAGCACTGGCTACCTGACACGTGGAAAACTTTAGCTCAGATATAAAGTGCACCCCCATTTACTGTCTGCATGTTTTCTATTCATCAGTCCTTACTTCTCTAATGGCTGCAAGATTGGTTGTGCATCCTTAAATGGTCCACGTAACAGACACAGCAATTCCATTTGCTTTGTCCAGCGTCTACACAAGCTTTGTGCACCATTTCAAAGCAATTGACTATGCTTCCATGCAAAATAATAAGCCGCGAAAATGTAAAAGGAATAAAAAATAAAAAAAACACACTAAATTATAGGTTAAAAAAAACATCATATACAAAACATTCCTGGCAACACAACTTGGGAATAATTCATGAAGGTTTTGAATACGATTCTGACAAATGCATGTAAAATTGAGAAGATCTTTCTTCCCGATATAGACAAGAGAAATGACCACAGAGACAGATCTGAAATTATCCGCAGTAAATACATTTTTCATAAACTGCCCTAAAAGGCAAATGGGCCGAGTTATTTCTATTTGGGCTGCAACAGAAGCAATTTACATAGGAAAGAGAGAAAGTTGACAAATCAATTTTGCGGCGAGATGTTTCTCCGGACTTGTCATTCCGTGCGGCTCATAAAACATTTCATAGAGGAAAAAAATAAAAAAATAAATAAAATAAAAACCTATTCACCACTTTGCTTAAAACGCCAATGAAAAGAATAGAAGATCTTCACATTAATTTACAGCGCCATTAGAGAGCCTCTCTCTTCGTTAAAAGTGTACCAGAAACTTTATGAAACGCCGTTGCTGCGGATGGCACTCAGAACCCAGAAGAATTACCCAATGCAAATGACTCGCAGAGATAAATGAACGGTTGTCTAAACATGGTAATGACTTCGCCTGAGCAGTTTAAAGTGGACAAAGCACTTGACAAAAGCACACATGGGCAGGAGGGGGCAAGCTTTGTCACCCTATGGTGATGAATAGGATGGCATACAAGAGACAGCAGATGAAAAGGCCGATTTGGTGAAAAGAGATGCTTCCCCCGTCTGCCAAGTTCATGACAAATTGGGATAATATCAAGTAATTCTGTAGAGGATGGAAGCACAAACCTCTTGAAATAAAGGGCTGTTCCCATCTTTATAAATGGGTATTGTCAGATAGTACAGGTAAATACGAGCAATTTTGCAACTTACTGCTTATTAAAATTTTCAGCCGTTCTTGAGATATAAAACACTTACCGGTATTCACAGCTCGTTGCTTTGGAGCCGCTAGACAACAAAATATGTGCAGTGCTTACAAGCTCTTTTCTGTTGAGATTGTAAGCACTGTTTTGAAGCTGGCTAGGATCTTTGAAGCGTACTGTTACCGCCAAATCCTGGCGAACTTCAGCAAAATCCCTACAAGACACACAAGCAGCGTTGTTCCGGTCTTCTAAGCAACAAGCTATGAACAAAAGAAGAGTCTTAATATCTTGACAACGCTTGCAAATTTTAATAGGCACTAAATTGCAAAAGTGCTTGTTTTTTTTTTTTATACTAGCACTATCAGACAATATCCATCGATAAAGATGAGAATAACCCATTAATGGCTAAAAGGGCAGTGATTAAAATAACACAAGATCTACTAGAGCAGGTAACAAAGTTGCAAACGTTCCTGCATCAATGGTCATCCACTTTGAATATTCATAATGAATTCCCAGAGCAGCAGTCTAAGGCCTCTTTCACACTTCAGTTGTTTGGCGTCAGTCTAAAACCGCCATTTTCCTCAAATAACGGATCCGTCAATTTTTTTTGACGGATCCGTTATTTTCCCATAGGCTACGTTCACATTAGCGTTGCGCCGCCGTGCATCGGCGACGCAACGCGCGACGCACGCTAAAACGCGCGCAAAAACGCGCGCGTTTTGCGACGCGTGCGTCGTTTTCCGACGAAAATCGGACGCACAGAAAATGCTACATGTAGCGTTTTCTTGCGTCCGACGCTAGCGTCGGAAACGACGCACGTGGCGAAAAACGCCACCAAAACGACGCACGCGTCCCCTATGTTAAACATAGGGGCGCGTCGCCGCTGCGTCGCAGGCGCAACAGCGACGCACATTGGCGGAACGCCAATGTGAACGTAGCCATAGACTTGCATTAGCGACGGATTGTGACGGATGGTCGTCCGTTCCATCCGCCATGCGACGGATCCGTCGAAATTTGGCGGACGTTTTCTGAAAATAGACGGACATTGAAACGTTTTTTGTCAACGCCGAAATGGCGCCTATGGGCGACGGCTCTGCCGCAACCGTTTTTTCGGCGGATCCGTCGCCCCAATATGTTTTTTCAATTGCGCATGCTCCAAAAAGTAGATACTTTTCCCAGACAACCCCCAAGTAACGGATCCGTCAAAAAAACTGATCCGTTAGAACAGTTTTCTCAACAATTGTGACGGATCCGTCAATCCGTCACTAGGGTTGAGCGACCTTTACTTTTATAGGATCGGGTCGGGTTTCACGAAACCCGACTTTTTCAAAAGTCGGGTCGAGTGAAATCGGCCGATCCTATAAAAAAGTCGGGGTCGGCCGAAACTCGAAACCCAATGCAGTGCATTTGGTTTCCATGGTTCCCAGGGTCTGAAGGAGCGGAAACTCTCCTTCAGGCCCTGCGATCCATATTTTAGTGTAAAATAAAGAATTAAAATAAAAAATATCGCAATACTTACCCTCTGACGCGCCCTGGTACTAACCGGGAACCTTCCTTCCTTAGAATCAGCCTTCCAGGACCTTGCGGTGACGTCGCGGCTTGTGATTGGCCGCGCGGCCGCCCATGTGACCGCTCGCGCGACCAATCACAAGCCGCGACGTCACCGCAAGGTCCTGGAAGGCTGATTCTAAGAAAGGAAGGTTCCCGGTTAGTACCAGGGCGCTTCAGAGGGTAAGTATTGCGATATTTTTTATTTTGATTCTTTATTTTACACTTAAATCTGAATTCCGATACCAATTCCCGATATCTTAAACATATCGGGAATCGGTATCGGAATTCCGATTCTAGATTCAAAAGATCGCCGACTTCATGGCCGACCCCACACAGGGGTCGGGTTTCATGAAACCCGACCTTGCCAAAAGTCGGCAACTTTTGAAAATTTTCAACCCGTTTCGCTCAACCCTATCCGTCACTATGTCAGTAGTGACTGACGCCAAACAACTGAAGTGTGAAAGAGGCCTAAGGGTTGACTCACATTTGCGTAAAAAAAAGTAGCTGAGAGTCTCCGCCAGAAAAGTTGTAGAGTGTCACACGTTTTACTCTCACCTAGCATCTGTATGTAATCCTTATACAATGTGTTTTAACATCAGCTTTTACACACAGTAATTCTCCATCATTTGAATCTAGTTTTCTAACTAATAAAACACTTTTATAGACAGATAGTAACTTCAGCTCCAATTTGTTTTATTTTACCAAGGGTAACAGGAGAAAATGGACCCCAAAAGTTGTTGTCCAATTTGTCCTGAGTACGCTGATACCCCATATGTGGCAGTAAACCACTGTTTGGGCGCATGGGAGAGCACGGAAGGGAAGGAGCGCAGTTTGACTTTTCAATGCAAAATTGACAGAAATTGAGATGGGACGCCATGTTGCGTTTGGAGAGCCACTGATGTGCCTAAACATTGAAACCCCCCACAAGTGACACCATTTTGGAAAGTAGACCCCCTAAGGAACTTATCTAGAGGTGTGGTGAGCACTTTGACCCACCAAGTGCTTCACAGAAGTTTATAATGCAGAACCGTAAAAATAAAAAATCATATTTTTTCACAAAAATTATATTTTTGCCCCCAATTTTTTATTTTTCCAAGGGTAAGAGAAGAAATTGGACCTCAAAAGTTGTTGTCCAATTTGTCCCGAGTACGCTGATACCCCATATGTGGCAGTAAACCACTGTTTGGGCGCATGGGAGAGCTCGGAAGGGAAGGAGCGCCGTTTGACTTTTCAATGCAAAATTGACAGGAATTGAGATGGGACGCCATGTTGCGTTTGGAGAGCCACTGATGTGCCTAAACATTGAAACCCCCCACAAGTGACACCATTTTGGAAAGTAGACCCCCCTAAGGAACTTATCTGGATGTGTGGTGAGCACTTTGACCCACCAAGGGCTTCACAGAAGTTTATAATGCAGAGCCATAAAAATAAAACAATTTTTTTCCCACAAAAATTATTTTTTAGCCCCCAGTTTTGTATTTTCCCTAGGGTAACAGGAGAAATTGGACCCCAAAAGTTGTTGTCCAATTTGTCCTGAGTACGCTGATACCCCATATGTGGGGGGGAACCACCGTTTGGGCGCATGGGAGGGTTCGGAAGGGAAGGAGCGCCATTTGGAATGCAGACTTAGATGGAATGGTCTGCAGGCGTCACATTGCGTTTGCAGAGCCCCTAATGTACCTAAACAGTAGAAACCCCCCACAAGTGACACCATTTTGGAAAGTAGACCCCCTAAGGAACTCATCTTGATGTGTTGTGAGAGCTTTGAACCACCAAGTATTTCACTACAGTTTATAACGCAGAGCCATGCAAATAAAAAATATTTTTTTTTCCACAAAAATTATATTTTAGCCCCCAATTTTGTATTTTTCCAAGGTTAGCAGGAGAAATTGGACCCTAAATGTTGTTGTCCAATTTGTCCTGAGTACGCTGATACCCGATATGTGGGGGGGAACCACCGTTTGGGCGCATGGGAGGGCTCGGAAGGGAAGGAGCATCATTTGGAATGCAGACTTAGATGGATTGGTCTGCAGGCGTCACATTGCGTTTGCAGAGCCCCTAATGTACCTAAACAGTAGAAACCCCCCACAAGTGACCCCATATTGGAAACTAGACCCCTCAATGAACTTATCTAGATGTGTTGTGAGAACTTTGAACCCCCAAGTGTTTCACTACAGTTTATAACGCAGAGCCGTGAAAATAAAAAATCTTTTTGTTTTCCCACAAAAATTATTTTTTAGCCCCCAGTTTTGTATTTTCCCAAGGGTAACAGGAGAAATTGGTCCACAAAAGTTGTTGTCCAATTTGTCCTGAGTACGCTGATACCCCATATGTTGGGGTAAACCCCTGTTTGGGCACACAGGAGAGCTCGGAAGGGAAGGAGCACTGTTTTACTTTTTCAACGCAGAATTGGCTGGAATTGAGATCGGACGCCATGTCGTGTTTGGAGAGCCCCTGATGTGCCGAAACAGTGGAAACCCCCCAATTATAACTGAAACCCTAATCTAAACACACCCCTAACCCTAATTCCAACGGTAACCCTAACCACACCTCTAACCCTGACACTCCCCTAACCCTAATCCCAACCCTATTCCCAACTGTAAATTTAATCTAAACCCTAACCCTAACTTTAGCCCCAACCCTAACTGTAGCCCCAACCCTAACTCTAACCCTAGCCCTAACCCTAGCCCTAGCCCTAGCCCTAACCCTAGCCCTAACCCTAGCCCTAACCCTAGCCCTAGCCCTAACCCTAGCCCTAACCCTAGCCCTAACCCTAGCCCTGGCCCTAACCCTAGCCCTAATGGGAAAATGGAAATAAATACATTTTTTTTTATTTTTCCCTAACTAAGGGGGTGATGAAGGGGGGTTTGATTTACTTTTATAGCGAGTTTTTTAGCGGATTTTTATGATTGGCAGCCGTCACACACTGAAAGACCCTTTTTATTGCAAAAAATATGTTTTGCAATACCACATTTTGAGAGCTATAATTTTTCCATATTTTGGTCCACAGAGTCATGTGAGGTCTTGTTTTTTGCGGGACGAGCTGACGTTTTTATTGAAAACATTTTTGGGCACGTGACATTTTTTGATCGCTTTTTATTCCGATTCATGAATTTCTATTGGGGGAGGCGTTTATACCGTTCCGCGTTTGGTAAAATTGATAAATCAGTTTTATTCTTCGGGTCAGTACGATTACAGCGATACCTCATTTATATCATTTTTTTATGGTTTGGCGCTTTTATACGATAAAAACTATTTTACAGAAAAAATAATTATTTTTGCACCGCTTTATTCTGAGGACTATAACTTTTTTATTTTTTTGCTGATGATGCTGTATGGCGGCTCTTTTTTTGCGGGACAATATGACGCTTTCAGCGGTACCATGGTTATTTATATCTGTCCTTTTGATCGCGTTATTCCACTTTTTGTTCGGCGGTATGATAATAAAGCGTTGTTTTTTGCCTCGTTTTTTTTTTTTTCTTACGGTGTTTACTGAAGGGGTTAACTAGTGGGACAGTTTTATAGGTCGGGTCGTTACGGACGCGGCGATACTAAATATGTGTACTTTTATTGGTTTTTTTTTTTTTATTTAGATGAAGAAATGTATTTATGGGAATAATATTTTTTTTTTTTTTTTTCATTATTTTGGAATATTTTTTTTTATTTTTTTTACACATTTGGAAAAATTTTTTTTTACTTTTTTACTTTGTCCCAGGGGGGGACATCACAGATCAGTGATCTGACAGTTTGCACAGCACTCTGTCAGATCACTGATCTGACATGCAGCGCTGCAGCCTTCACAGTGCCTGCTCTGAGCAGGCTCTGTGAAGCCACCTCCCTCCCTGCAGGACCCGGATCCGCGGCCATCTTGGATCCGGGGCTGGAGGGAGCAGGGAGGGAGGTGAGACCCTCGCAGCAACGCGATCACATCGCGTTGCTCCGGGGGTCTCAGGGAAGCCCGCAGGGAGCCCCCTCCCTGCGCGGTGCTTCCCTGCACCGCCGGCACATCGCGATCATCTTTGATCGCGGTGTGCCAGGGGTTAATGTGCCGGGGGCGGTCCGTGACCGCTCCTGGCACATAGTGCCGGATGTCAGCTGCGATAAGCAGCTGACACCCGGCCGCGATCGGCCGCGCTCCCCCCGTGAGCGCGGCCGATCGGCTATGACGTACTATCCCGTCCAGGGTCAGATAAGCCCAGGGCACCTCGACGGGATAGTACGTCTAAGGTCACAGAGGGGTTAACCCCTTAACCCGTGGAGCTTTTTTCGGTTTTGCGTTTTCGTTTTTCACTCCCGTCTTTCCCAGAACAATAACTTTTTTATTTTTCCGTCAATATGACCATTTGAGGGCTTATTTTTTTTGCAGGAGGAGTTGTACTTTTGAACGACACCATTGGTTTTACCATGTCATGTACTAGAAAACGGCAAGAAAATTCCAAGTGCGGTGAAATTGCAAAAAAAAAGTGCAGTCCCACGTTTGTTTTTTGTTTGGCTTTTTTGCTAGCTTCACTAAATGCTAAAACTGACCAGCCACTATGATTCTCCAGGTCATTACAAGTTCATAGACACCAAACATGTCTAGGTTCTTTTTTATCTAAGTGGTGAAAAAAAATCCCAAACTTTGCTTAAAAAAAAAGGCGCAATTTTCCGATACCCGTAGCGTCTCCATTTTTTGTGAACTTGGGTTGGATGAAGGGCTTGTTTTTTTGCATTTCGAGGTGACGTTTTTAATGATACCATTTTGGTGCAGATAAGTTCTATTGCTCACCCGTTATTGCATTTTAATACAATGTCACGGCGATCAAAAAAGGGTAATTCTGGCGTTTTGACTTTTTTCTTGCTACGCCGTCTAGCAATCAGGTTAATTATTTTTTTTTATTGATAGATCGGGCGATTCTGAACACGGCAATACCAAATATGTGTAGGTTTGGGTTTTTTATGGTTTTACTTTGAATGGGGCAAAAGGGGGGGTGGATTTAAACTTTTATTTTTTTATTATTTTTTTTTTCATATTTTTAAAAACATTTTTTCTTACTTTTGCCATGCTTCAATAGTCTCCATGGGAGGCTAGAAACTGCCATAACTCGACCGCCTCTGCTACATAGAGGCGATGCATAGATCGCTCCTATGTAGTAGAATTACAGCATTGCTATGAGTGCTGACCACAGGGTGGCGCTCATAGCAATCTGGCATCAACAACCATAGAGGTCTCATGGAGACCTCTGGTTGTCATGCCGACGCACCGATGACACCCGATCATGTGACGGGGGTCACCGATGCGTGCATTTCTGGCCGAATGTGCTTGTTAAATTCCATTGTCAGAGTTTGACAGTGGCATTTAGCTAGTTAATAGGCGCGGGTGGATCGCGATTCCACCCGCGCCTATTGTGGGCACATGTCAGCTGTTTAAAACAGCTGACGTCCTGGCTTTGATGCGGGCTCACCGCCGAGGCCCGAATCAAAGTGGGGGGGATCTGCCATCGGGCGTACTATTCCGTCCGATGGCAGAAAGGGGTTAATTTGATCTATAAGATGATTAAATAGAACAAAAAAAAATACAAATTTAAGTTGAAGAAACAAAGAAATATTGAGAAGAAATTCAGTGTTCAAAATCTGTAATGAAATAGTGGGATAAGTTTTGTTTTTGCAAGATGTAACTTCAATCTAAGAACAGTTTAAAAACATCTTTTGCTGTGATTAAAGCCGAGCTGACATGTGGAGGGCAAAGAAACAATGAGATTGAAAGAGTACAAAGTTGGCTTTTACTAGTTTAAGGTAAAAAAAAAAATAAAAAAAATCAAATACCCAAGGGACACTTGGGCTGCACAAACTAGTAGGAAAAATCAAACCTGTCACAGCCAGGAACGGCGCTTTCTAGTCTTTAAACAAAAGCAGAGACACAAAAGAAGTTTTGAGAAAGAGCATCCTCAAGACCACCGAATAGATCACTTAAACAATAATGTCAATAGCCAAGAGGAGAAAAAAGATCAATGTAAGGGCAAAGAGACGTGCGAGGTAACACTTCAAATGGCTAAACGTAGCAAGAGTTCTGTATTCCCAGTTTCAAAGATGCACCTAACGGTGTAATAGGTGAAGAAAACATTCAAGGCTCCTGACAGAAGGTCTCATGTTTGCGGAGTAACACAACCACACAACGATCGGCTCTTCTTAAAGAATTCGGGTTTCAACAAGAGTTATTCATGCAAAGTTTCTGAAAGGAAATCATTAGAGTGATTGGTTGCACGTACAATATTACAGGAGGTCACTTTTTTTTTAGCTAAGCTTTATCTAAACTTAAAAGAATTATATTTTTCCTTTTTTACCAATTATATTTGTCTGGAACGAAACCGGCATTAAAACTGTACGTATCTGCTCACAACCTATACAACTATGGTCCTTGACTATTACTACGGCCATAGCTAGTATTAAAAAGAAAACCGGTCATCAGGTTAATACTTTTTAATCTAAATGGCATAAAATAGGGACAGAGACCTTGATTCCCGCACGGTGTCACATACTGAGCTCCTTGCTGTAGTTTTATCATCTGCAGCTCTGCTAGTCCTTACAATGATAGGCTCTGTCCAACCCGCTGCACCAATGATTGACAGCTTTCTGCCTACACTGTGCACATGCAAAAAGCTTCCAATAAATGGAGGGGGGGGGGCGGGTCATGAATATTGAAGACCACCCAACCAAAAATCAATTTAAAGGACTTGCAAAGATGCAGCAGATAAAACAGTGTTTATCGAAACTACAGCCAAAATCACAATGACATGGTTGCACAGTATGGTTGAAAAAAAAAGGGATGGGAGATAATAAAGGGAATGAGTATACGGAGTCAGAATAAACTAAATTACAGTAACTAACCTTTCCCTCCTGACCCAAAGTGTTGATAACTGGATCAGCATTCAGAACAAGAATGTTACAAATTTACATAGGTATTAATGTTATTTTCTTCTTCTAAAAAAAAAAAAAATCATCTGAGCCTTTTCTGAAACCAAACCATTGTTTGTTCCCGCTGTGACCAGCTCCCGGGTTCATTATTCAACAGATTAATAGTTCTTATGGTAAAGACGACCTGTATCCTCTGTAGATTAAACCGTTATTTCTCATGGTAAAGATGACCTGTATCCTCTGTAGATTAAACCGTTATTTCTCATGGTAAAGACAACCTGTATCCTCTGTAGATTAAACCGCTATTTCTCATGGTAAAGACAACCTGTATCCTCTGGAGATTAAACCTTTATTTCTCATGGTAAAGACGACTGTATCCTCTGTAGATTGAACCTTTATTTCTCATGGTAAAGACGACTGTATTCTCTGTAGATTGAACCTTTATTTTTCATGGTAAAGACGACCTGTATCCTCTGGAGATTAAACCTTTATTTTTCATGGTAAAGACGACCTGTATCCTCTGGAGATTTAAACCTTTATTTCTCATGGTAAAGACGACGTATCCTTTGGAGATTAAACCGTTATTTCTCATGGTAAAGACGACCTGTATCCTCTGCAGATTGAACCTTTATTTCTCATGGTAAAGACGACTGTATCCTCTGGAGACTGAACCTTTATTTCTCATGGTAAAGATGACCAATATCCTCTGGAGATTTAAACCTTTATTTCTCATGGTAAAGACGACGTATCCTTTGGAGATTAAACCGTTATTTCTCATGGTAAAGACGACCTGTATCCTCTGGAGATTTAAACCTTTATTTCTCATGGTAAAGACAACCTGTATCCTCTGCAGATTGAACCTTTATTTCTCATGGTAAAGACGACCTGTATCCTCTGGAGATTAAACCTTTATTTCTCATGGTAAAGACGACCTGTATCCCCTGGAGACTGAACCTTTATTTCTCATGGTAAAGATGACCAATATCCTCTGGAGATTAAACCTTTATTTCTCATGGTAAAGACGACCTGTATCCTCTGGAGATTAAACCTTTATTTCTCATGGTAAAGACGACCTGTATCCTCTGGAGATTAAACCTTTATTTCTCATGGTAAAGACGACCTGTATCCTCTGTAGATTAAACCGCTATTTCTCATGGTAAAGACAACCTGTATCCTCTGCAGATTGAACCTTTATTTCTCATGGTAAAGACGACTGTATCCTCTGTAGATTGAACCTTTATTTCTCATGGTAAAGACGACCAGTATCCTCTGGAGATTAAACCTTTATTTCTCATGGTAAAGACGACCTGTATCCTCTGGAGATTGAACCTTTATTTTTCCCTCCAGACAGAGGCAGTGCCCCTTGTCTTCTAAGGAGGTTTTACATAAAACAGCTTTTGGCCACATTGTATTTATGGGCAATTTATATACTTGCACATGTTATTCATGTTCCCCCCTTAGACGTCTCTTCTTTAGATAAAATAAATGTAATTTTTACATCTTTTAGCAAGATTCTCCATGGCCATTTATCAGTTTTTTGGCTCCTTTATTGCACCTTTTCTAGTCCCAGGGTATCCTTTCTACGAACCGCTGCCTGGAACTAAACCGCATATTCCAGATGAGGTCGCACCAAAGCCTTATAAAATAAATGATGCCGCTGTCCTGCGAGTATATGCCTCTTGATACATGACATTATCCTGCCGGCCTTAAAAGCCGCTGATTGACATCGCATGCTGTTATCTAGTCTGTGATTTACAAATACACCCAGATCCTTCTCTACAAGTGACTCTCCTACTTTTACTATATGGTGTCAACTAACTTCTGTGGGCTGAAATTAGTAGCTATAAATATTTTTTGGAACATGTGATTCTAAAAAAGATAATATATATCTACTATATAATTGTCTAAGGGTCACTTCCTTCTTTCTGTCAGTCCTTCTTTCCGTCGCGGATATTCATTGGTCGCGACCTCTGTCTGTCATGGAAATCCAAGTCGCTGATTGGTCGCGGCAAAACAGCCACGACCAATCAGCGACGGGCAGAGTCCGGAAGAAAATGGCCGCTCCTTACTCCCCGCAGTCAGTGCCCTGCGCCCGCATACTCCCCTCCAGTCACCGCTCACACAGGGTTAATGCCGGCGGTAACGGACCGCGTTATGCCGTGGGTGACGCACTCCGTAGCCGCTGCTATTAACCATGTGTGTCCCCAACTTTTTACTATTGACGCTGCCTATGCGGCATCAATAGTAAAAAAATGTAATGTTAAAAATAATTTTAAAAAAATAACCTGCTATCCTCACCCTCCATAGTCCGCCGAGCCGCTCGCGCCGGCTGCCATCTTCAATTCCCGGCGGATGCATTGCGAAATTACCCAGAAGACTTAGCAGTCTCACGAGATCGCTAAGTCATCTGGGTCATTTCGCAATGCATCCTGGCAACGGAAGATGGCAGCAGCCACGCGTGTATCTCCAGAGCTTCGGTGGATCCCAGGGGGTGAGTATATAACTATTTTTTATTTTAATTATTTTTTAACAGGGATATGGTGCCCACACTGCTGTATACTACGTGGGCTGTGTTAGATACCGCATGGCTGCTATATACTACATAGGCAGTGTTATATACTGCGTGGGCTGTGCTATATATTACGTGGCCACTGTTATATACTGCGTGGGCAGTGTTATATACTACGTGGCTTCTATATACTGCGTGGGCAGTGTTATATACTACATGGCTGCTATATACTGCATGGGCTGTGTTATATACTACGTGGCTGCTATATACTGCGTGGGCTGTGTTATATACTACGTGGCTGCTATATACTGCGTGGGCTGTGTTATATACTACGTGGCTGCTATATACTGCGTGGGCTGTGTTATATACTACGTGGCTGCTATATACTGCGTGGGCAGTGTTATATACTACGTGGCTGCTATATACTGCGTGGGCTGTGTTATATACTACATGGCTGCTATATACTGCGTGGGCTGTGTTATATAGTACGTGGCTGTGTTATATACTGCGTGGCCACTGTTATATATCGCGAGGCCTGTATTAACGCATCGGGTATTCTACAATATGTATATAGCAGCCACATAGTATAGCACAGGCCATGTAGTATTTGTCTGCTATATACTACATGGCTCCTATATACTACGTGGCCTGTGCTATATACTATGTGGCTGCTATATACATATTCATATTCTAGAATACCCGATGCGCTAGAATCGGGCCTCCATCTAGTATATATGTATATATATATATATATATATATATATATATATATATATATATATATATATATATATACACACACACATATATACACACATATATATACACACATGGGAACAAAACAAAAAAGTTAAGACGACCAATGTAATGTACTGGTACCCTTTTTATTAAAAATAATGGAAAAAATTGAATCACTACAGATCCATATTACACAAGTGTGAATGCGCACCATACATTCAATCATTAAAGGAACGCTCCTACAGGTATATATTAGACCTCCATTTGCTGAGCAGTTAGGTATAATTATAATCTAATTTTGCTTTTAAGAAGCCACTTTAAGACGAGCTGAGGATGATAAAGTCTAGAAAAATATGTCTGCTCTCGTGATCACAGCTTTTTCTCACATATTTCTACTTCCAAAGATTGTCATGAATATTAACAAACACAATTGTGGATCCTATCAGCACGGCTGGAGACTGTAGGTTTAGTGGCCCCATCTTTGCATCGGAAAGCCCGATTAGTATAGGAAATGCCAGACCTGTGCACTATGGATCTGTCACACTGGCAACTCCATTGAGACATTACTGATGACAAGCAGAATGGCCTGCGAGAGTTTCAACATTTAGGCACTAAATCATTTACAAAGCTCCATTTCCGAAAAACGTTTAGGCTCTACTGGTATCTTAATAAATGTCAACTATCCCACCAAGAAGAAATTATGCAAATGATTGCACTATTGTGCAACGGCTGGAGCCGAGCCCATACATCAAGACATAAGATGGGAGACAAGTAACGAAGGCAGGTGTGGCCGGATAACCTGGTGTGAAGACACTTGGATACATTGATTTGTGTTAATAACTGCACTTGGGACTTTTAAAATAGTCATTTCATTAGGGTCCTTCCAAGAAAATCTACCCCAAGGATCATCTCAAAATAGATGAAAATGGTTAGTGTCCATAAATGTATTAAGATAAAAACACAACCTACAACTGTTCTCCGAAAGACCAGTAACCTTAAGGAGGACCAATCACAAGGTCAAGGTCAGAAGTGGCCAGTTCTTGCTTTTATTTTAGGCAATGTTTACACGTTGCCTTTTTTTTCCCCCAGGCAAAACCTGCTTTCTTGGCAGTAAAGAAGCTGCTTACAAAAAGCAGGTTTTGCAGAGTTTTTATTGCTGCGTCTTTGTTGTCTCTTGTGCATGTTGCTAAAAGTTTAGTGTCCCCCAAGGAAAGTCTGATTTAACTTCAAGTTTTTGCACAAAAAAACAGCAGCAAAAATGGATACCTGCATCTTTTTGCACTTAGCCATCAGGGCCGCCATCAGGGCATTACATCCGTGACTGGCGTATGGGGCCCGGTGGGCAGAGGGGGCCCGCATCATCTGCTCACCGGGCCCCCCTGCAGGCGCTGCGGCACGCTTTTGACATGCGGGCCCACGCCCGCATGTCAATAGTTAACAGCCGCCAGCCAGTCGGAGGCTGGCAGCTGAGTAGGGCCGCAGTGCGCACTCGCCGGTGTCTGACGTCATTGTCAGCCGCCGGGTCCGGCGAGTGCGTCTTCACCTGTGTGGAGCCTGGAGGGAGCTTCGCCTGGCGCAGGAGCACGGCCAGGTAAGAACTCGTGGTTTTTTTTTTTCTTTGAGAGCGGCGATCCAGGGGGGCCCGGGGCAGAATGCAGGACACGGGGGCAGAATGCTGGTGGACACACACTTGGGCAGAATGCTGGTGGACACACACTGGGGCAGAATGCTGGTGGACACACACTGGGGCAGAATGCTGGTGGACACACACTGGGGCAGAATGCTGGTGGACACACTGGGGCAGAATGCTGGTGGACACACACTGGGGCAAAATGCTGGTGGACACACACTGGGGCAGAATGCTGGTGGACACACTGGGGCAGAATGCTGGTGGACACACACTGGGGCAGAATGCTGGACACACTGGGGCAGAATGCTGGACACACTGGGGCAGAATGCTGGACACACTGGGGCAGAATGCTGGACACACTGGGGCAGAATGCTGGACACACTGGGGCAGAATGCCGGACACACTGGGGCAGAATGCCGGACACACTGGGGCAGAATGCCGGACACACTGGGGCAGAATGCCGGACACACTGGGGCAGAATGCCGGACACACTGGGGCAGAATGCCGGACACACTGGGGCAGAATGCCGGACACACTGGGGCAGAATGCCGGACACACTGGGGCAGAATGCCGGACACACTGGGGCAGAATGCCGGACACACTGGGGCAGAATGCCGGACACACTGGGGCAGAATGCCGGACACACTGGGGCAGAATGCCGGACACACTGGGGCAGAATGCCGGACACACTGGGGCAGAATGCCGGACACACTGGGGCAGAATGCCGGACACACTGGGGCAGAATGCCGGACACACTGGGGCAGAATGCCGGACACACTGGGGCAGAATGCCGGACACACTGGGGCAGAATGCCGGACACACTGGGGCAGAATGCCGGACACACTGGGGCAGAATGCCGGACACACTGGGGCAGAATGCCGGACACACTGGGGCAGAATGCCGGACACACTGGGGCAGAATGCCGGACACACTGGGGCAGAATGCCGGACACACTGGGGCAGAATGCCGGACACACTGGGGCAGAATGCCGGACACACTGGGGCAGAATGCCGGACACACTGGGGCAGAATGCCGGACACACTGGGGCAGAATGCTGGACACACTGGGGCAGAATGCTGGACACACTGGGGCAGAATGCTGGACACACTGGGGCAGAATGCTGGCCACAGTGACAGTGGCAGTATGCTGGACACAGGGGCACACTGTGAGACCCGGGGCAGAATGCTGGACACGGGCAGAATGCTGGACATTGGGGCAGAATGCGAGACACGGGGCAGAATGGAGATACGGGGCATGATTGGAGACACGGGGCAGGATGAAAGACATGGGGGCATGACTGGAGACAGATGGGGAGGATTGGAGACACAGGGGGCATGATTGGAGACAAGTGGCAGGATTGCAGACATGGGGGCATGATTGGAGACATAGGGGGCAGAATGGAGACATGGGGCATGATTGGAGACAGATCGTGCAGGATCATGGGGCAGGATGGAGAGATCACATGGGGCGATCATATGGGGCAGGATGGAGAGATCATATGGGGCAGAATGGATACTCATGAGGGCAGGATGGGAGAACATATGGCTGATGCCAGGAATGAGACACACGGTGGCTGGGGAATATTATTACCATAGGGGCTAATTTAGGGATATTATTACTGCAGTGATGTATTTATTTTATTTTTTGAGTATACTGTTTTAAATGAGGGAGCGGTCCTGTTACTGTGTAGAGTGATACTATGTTGCCTCTTTTTCTTCATCTGGTGTAATGTAGAAGTTGGGAAAAATTAAGTAATGTATTCTACAAGCAGAGCTCGAGATAACGGTGTTATTTCCTGCAGAGACAAGTCCTGGCTGGATGAAATAATGGCGGTCTGTGCTGGATGAAAGATGAAGGACCTCACCTAGAGACGTAACTGGTGAGTCAGTGTTTTACCTATACACTGACACTATACACTGTATACTGTATACAGAGCTCCTGTGTATAATTTCACTAGTGATCACTGTATTATCTGTACACAGACACTGCATACTAAGTACAGATCTTCTGTGTATAATGGCACTTATGGTGATAGTATGGTGCTTTTTTTTTAATTACTGATCAGAATTGTAGTATTCAGTCACTATGTGGTGGTAATATGCGGTCTGGTCATGGTGTAGCGGTATTTGTTCTTTGTATTTGATATTATTCGATCACTATGGTGGTAATATGTCATCTGGTCATGGTGTAGCAGTATTTGTTCTTTGTATGTGATATAAATTGGTCATTTTAAAAATTGAAAAATAAATTAAAATATACCTAAATTGTATTGCATATTTTAACAAATATTTAATAGGTTACAGTAGAGTAGGGCCCGGCCAAAAGTGTCTACCGTGTTATGGTAAGTAGAGGAGCTGCGGAGACACCATCACGTGTTTCTCAACGCAGGCAGTGAATAGCCAGGCCTTTCACCGGGAAGGAACCACCAAGGGAAGGGCAGCATCCAATAAAGGAAAACATCCAATAAAGGAAAACCACCTATGCCAAGCATGGTATCCACTGCCTGCGTTGAGAAACACGTGATGGTGTCTCCGCAGCTCCTCTACTTGCATTTGCATATTTGGGTGCAGTGTTCTGGATCACTGCGTTGAGAAACACGTGATGGTGTCTCCGCGGTGTTGGATGTTTTGGTCTCCACGAGGTCAATCATCCGTGCCTTTACCGTGTTATGGTGGCGGCTTAAAAAATCTTTTGGCCAAAACAAAAGCTGCCGGCTATATGTGTGATCTGGTGATGGGAACTGTTAATGTGTGATAGGTGAGAAGTGGAGTTTTTCCAAGAGAGAGCGGTGGGACTGTGGACAGTTCGAGGGGTGGAGCATGGAGGCGGGGCTGGGGTGGAGCCTGGGCGGAATCTCAAGGGGGCCCCCGAAAATTTTGCCAGTATGGGGCCCCGAAATTTCTAGTGGCAGCCCTGTTACCCATTGTTTCCGATGGGTAAAAAAAATGCTGCAAATGCGCTGGAAAAAATGATGAAAGAAGCGACATGCTGCAGTTTTAAAAAAACGCAGCAGTTTTCCAAATCAGTCAGGAAAATAAAACCAATGTATGTGCATGGGACTTTTGAAATCTCAGATTTTGCTGGTATTGTAAAATACAGCTTAAAAACTTGCATTACAAATAGCAAAAAATAGCTTACTCCTGCTGCTCCCCGGGGAAAAAAAAAACTCATTAGGCTACTTTCACACTAGCGTTAACTGCAATCCGTCGCAATGCGTCGTTTTGCAGAAAAAACGCATCCTGCAAAAGTGTTTGCAGGATGCGTTTTTTCCCCATTGACTAACATTACGTGACGCATTGCGACGGATTGCCACACGTCGCAACCGTCGCGCGACGGTTGCGCCGTGTTTCGGCCGACCGTCAGCCACAAAAAAAGTTCCATGTAACATTTTTTGCAGCCGACGGACCGTCTTTTCCGACCGCGCATGTGTGGCCGGAACTCCTCCCCCACCTCCCCGCACCTCACAATGGGGTAGCGGATGCGCTGAAAAGCAGCATCCGCTGCACCCGTTGTGCGGCGGAGGCAACACTAGCGTCGGTAACCTCGGCCCGACACACTGCGACGGGCCGAGCCCGACGCTAGTGTGAAAGAAGCCTTACTGAGGAGAACAGTATGTATAAAAGAAACTCAAAACTTGGCCAATTTTGACCTGGTGATGGGCTCTTTTTAAGTATAATCTAACGTATTGGTGGCTCCCAACACTCCCTCGACGATATGCAATGTGGATGGCAAGTCAAAGTATTAAACAAGCTTAAAAAGGCCCTTTCACCAGTTTGAGCATGTTAAACTGGCATCATCATGGAATAGTGGCTCCATAGCGGAGTAAAGCATGTTTTTTGTTTTATTTTCTCTTGTTTCTCATCTCCGTCAAGTTTGAATGGTCATTTCCCATTCAACAAAGGAGGCATTAGCAAAGATTCTTCACAGTGGAAATTTACTTTTTCCACCTAAATGACATTGGCCAATCATAAGCAAGAAGTGTCAAGCAGTGGGGGGAAAAAACACCCCCACAGAATGTCACACCCGGAGCTCTGTGTGTGATATCTAAAGACATGTAATGGCACACAGATCTGCTCTTCTCTCGAAGTTATACTGATCTACTGTCGGCATCTACTGTGATTACAAGCATGGAATTGGAGTAGAGCAGAGAAATGCGTTATTACAAACATCTCTGCATCTGCAGCTCTCATCTCACAGCACTGTCAGTGTGTGGCAAGGAGGAGACAAGCAGAACTGACAGTGCTGTGAGAAGGGAGATGCAAGAGGTATTTGTAATGGCAAACAGCTATTTTACTCCATCGCTCCATCCACTTGTAATCACAATAGAAGCTGGCATGAGATCAGGAAGAGACCAGAGCTGTGTATCATTACATGTCTCAAACAGGAAAGCCACGTCTGACATTCTCTTTCTGGATGTGTTTGTTTTTACCCCTGTATGTATTTCCTGCTTATGATTGGTAAACATCATACAGGGGAAAAAGTAACAGCCGCCAAAGAAGAATCTCTGCTTATGCCCCTTTGGTTTAAGGGAAAATTATTAATTAGCAGCAAGTTCTTGTCTATGTGAGAGTCGGGCACGATAGCTGCTGACCAACCCATCGTTCGTCCAACAGTCATCTAAAGTGTATGGTAGCTGAAGATTTCTCAATGTCTTAATGGAGCATATGGACAGGGGATATCATTGTGAAGAGTTGTCTGACAATAGTCATATATCCCCTGCCCACATATTACATGTGTGATCACTGGTGGTCTCACTGCTACAATTATTAGCATTGGGGGTCCGCAAACCCCAGTTCCTTCTCATGGCTCAAATGCAGAAAGAAGTGTAAAATGATGAGGTGGTCAAGCAAGCAGTAGGACTGAAGACGACCGGTTTGGCTGTTTCCGTCAGGCTCCATAGTCACTGAATACAGATGCAGATTTTTCACATCTCAAGTTTTAGTGAATGGTGGAGGTGCCAGCAATCAGACATTTTATTATCTATCCTGCGGCTCTGTGATAAATGACTATTGTGGGAAAAACCCCTATCATGTTTTTACCCATTGCTTTTACAAATAAAGTAATAGGTACTACAACAAGATCACAAACTAAATCTATTTTCCATAAACGAGTTAAAAAAAAAAAAATAGAAAAAGGAAATAAAGAAACATAAAAAACCCACCACCATCAGCTTACAGTCATGCAATTCTTAATATAAAGGCTTTGATAAAGTAAGACACTATATTATAGTGAAGGAACTCGCACTGCATGGCAGCCCCTAGGGAGAAAATAGGATATAAAGAAAGCAACAATCATTTCATAACTGCCACTACTGTAAATCTCTTCCAGACAAACTAAATAAAGATGGCATTGAAATCATCTGAAAGAGAGGAGCTTTCCGAGGCTGAGCGCGTTACCGCAGACGGAGGCAGCACAACCAAACTGTGACTTCTATAGAGAAATATAATCCAGGGGTGAGCAGTTCATTTTCCACAGGGGCCACAAGAGAGACCGCTACTGCTGTGGAGGGCCGTACCAACTGCCCGAACATAATTTTGCTCATTATTATTATTATTGTTTTATATTAATTTTATTACTTAATATTGAGCAGCATTAAGTCGCTGTTGCTCCTAATAAATGTTACAACAGGGTTTTTTATAAAAAAAAAAAAAAAAAAAAAGTATTATTACCTATAGCAGCTATTAAAAGTCATATAATTTACAAATTTTTAGAAAGTTTATGAAAAACAGTAAATCATACAGGTCTTTTTACATTTATCAACAGCTCCTAACAATAGGATGTGCCCACAGTCCCCCTATACAGCATGATGTCCACACACTGCCTCAAACAGTATGATGTCCAAAGCCCATCACACAGTATGTCAACACAAAGCTCCCAACAAATTAGGTCTCCTCACATTTTATGATATCCCCAAATTGTCCCTTACACATTATTATATCCCCTCACACAGTATGATGTCCCCAAAAAGCCCACCACAAAGTATGATGTCCCCACACTGCCCCTACGCAGTATGAGGTCACCACACAGCCCCTCATGCAGTATATCCCAACACAGCACACCAAGCAGTATCATGTCCCCATAAAATCCACCACGCATTACGTCCCCACACAACCCCCAAGTGGTATTATGTCTTCCATACAGTTTGATTTCCCCACACAGCCCCCACACAGTATGTCCCTCCACAAAGTATGATCTCCCTATGCAGCGCCCCGAGTCCTGGTCGTTGAAGTAATGTCGCTCTGCCACTAAGGGGAGCGATGTTATGTCTGATTGCACTAAAGGAGTTCACCTGACCAGGTATCACAGTCACACATTACACTTCACACTCCGGCCACCAGGGGGAGCAAAAGGCACTATGTACTAGGCCACTCCTCACACTCTGGTAAAACTGGGGGTTGGACAGGAAGTTAGGCAGAACGCAGCCTGGGAGAGCTCCAGGGAGGACCTGTCAGAAGTGGGAACCTGGCAGGTACCTAGCAGAAAGGACAGATTGTTACGGAGCCACGCCTGCACTACCTTGCGGCGGCATCTCAAGGAAGGACACGAAGCGAAGGAGAAGTGAGAAGTGGGATCATAGTACGAAGGATATAGAACCAGAAGGAGTCGTGCCCCGAGATTGGCAACATCCTTCTGAGGCGCGTAGCCGGTGGCCGGAGCACCGAGGAAGTAACAGACTCCACGCATTACTTCAAACAGCGGCAGGACAGTTAATTACAGGTTGGCTGTCTGACTTAAATCACCTAAACGGACATAGGAGGCAATCGTGGGAGAGGGGCGTCTCTAGGGTCCCAGAATAACTCCAGGCCTACCTGTCATATGGGTGCGTCCTAGCCATATTATCTGGGGACGGAGAAAGAACAGATACGACGGTTGTGAGGACTATCCCGTGGTGCTTAGCAGGGAAGGACTACAACACACAGGCGCTAGAAGGTAGACACTGATTCCCACCTGCAAAGGGAACTCTGGATGTGCCTTCGGACCGGCCGAACTCAGCCAGTCCCGTTAGCAGTGCTCTGGATTGCGGACCCCGAAGCCTTCAGTAAAAAGGTAAAGAGACTGCAACCCTGTGTCCTCGTTATTCCTCGCACCTTGCACCACCACCTTTCATTGGACGCCCCTTAGCAGGGTCACGGACCGGGTCTAGCCACCGTGACAACCCCGGACCGAGTACCCCGCGGCCCTGTGTCTGGGGGTGCTCCACCTACACAGCATTATGTCCCCAAAGCAGTAATATGTTTCCACAAAGTTCCCCACCCAACATGGCGGTCTTTCAAAGCCTTCCAAGCAGTATGATGTCCCCACAAAACCTCCATGTAGTATGATGTCCCCACACAGCCCACAACACAGTGTGACGTCTGCACAAAGTCCCTCACACAGTATGATGACCCCACACAGCCCCCAACACAGTGTGACGTCTGCACAAAGTCCCTCACACAGTATGATGACCCCACACAGCCCCCAACACAGTGTGACGTCTGCACAAAGTCCCTCACACAGTATGATGACCCCACACAGCCCCCAACACAGTATGATGACCCCACACAGCCTCCAAGCAGTTTTTGTTTTGTTTTTTTTAATCGGCACTTGTTATTTCACCATGTAGAGTGCCTAATTTAAAACCTGCTTTCTTGGCGGGGAAAACACGGTTCAAAAAGCAGGTTTTGCAAGGAGATAGGAAAGGGGTGGTCTAGGTGTTAGCAATTTTTTAGGGGAGTGGATTACTTCTGTGATTTTCTTACTGTTCATGTTTAATAAAGTTAGTTTTATTCACCAAAAACATAGCAAAGTAGCAAAACCAATTTGTTGTTTTGTTTTTTTTTTGCAGGAGCATTTTTGCACTTTCTTGTTCTCGAAAAAAAAAACGCCGATTTCAAAAACGATGCGGTTCTCAAATTCAGTCGAGGAGAAAAAAGAAATCTAAAATCTCAGTTTATAATTTGCATAAAAAAACAGCTTAAGAAAACACAAAAAAAAACTTGTGTGTGTGAACAAAGCCTAAATGTTTCTGTAAAGCAAACCTACTTATAAAGCGTCTTACACTGTGCCAGTGATGATCATGGACCAGCATGGAGTTTATAGAATTATTGGATGGGAGGTCTCCCTGTCACTGAGCAACAGATAAACTTGATCTCTGACAGCTAAAATCAGAATGTCTCCATATATTTAGCAACTGATTGTTAAGTACCTTGTTCTATCTAGAAATGACAGATTCATGGATGTCTAAAAGACATTTTGCATAATCTGATCTTTAAAAAGGTGAACATTAAGTTGCGCTACTCTGCGAGCCACGCCGTGCCGACCGATCCATCCTGCTATTAATAGTGAGTATTATGTAACCTGAACAGAGGCACGTCCTGAGAGTAGCATGTTCACCATCGCCGGTCAGGATCAGCGGCTCGGATGCCAGCTGGGACCGTCATACTGTGTGAGCTGTGTAATTATTAGGGACAGTCATACTGAGCGGAACTGAGGTGTAAATGACCTGCCCGGGACAATGCGGTGTAAGAAACAAAAGGATTAAAGGAAACAAGTGGATAAACACAGATTATGTGGATGATGCCCTGCAGTAGTATCAGGTAAGGCATACAGCTAGAACCAAGTGGTTTTCAGTCTTTGGATACATTTTTTGTTATGAGGTTTACTTAAATGCATGTAATTGGGGCTAAAAATAATATTTGCAATTGGATCTTATTAAAAAAAATGTCCTCCGTTTGCTTTATATAGTCTCTGAGCTACACTGGCTGCTGAAGGAGTTATCTGAGAGTCCATCAGTGAGCCTGTTAATCTGATATGTGTCCAACTCATTTATCTGTCTTTTTCTGAGCCCCTCTCCGCTGATTTATGGCCCACAGATTATATCAAAGTTGAATGTAAAAGGAAATAAAAGCAAAGTGATTTGAAAAAAAATATCAAACCCAATTGCAAAAAAAAAATTTTTTTTTTGCCCCAAATACATGCAAGAAAAAAAAAAGAAAAGATGAACAACCTCTTTAAGCTGACCGCCGACACTACAGGATTCCTGGACGAAGAGTGTAACCAACAGATATCAATCCTCTTTCCGTTATCAAGAAGAATATTCTGCTTGGCAAAGATGAGATGTAAAACAGCTGCTGTTAACGGGGTTGTCGACTATACAGTACACGATCCGGTTACCCTCACATTAAAGGGGGACTCTACATTCTGCAAGTAAAACTTATTTTTCTGCTTGCAGCTGTTTAGAAATAATTGACAAGTCTATCCATGTGATTACTTATCTCATTCTACAAGATCCATAATTGTGTCATTTGAATTTACGAGTGAAATAAACCAGAGTGTGTGTTAAACCTCAGATTCCGCAGAGTACCCCCTTTTTACACTGATGACAGGTTTACACCCCCTTGGCATGCTCTCAGCAGCTTCATGAGGATATCACCTCACCTGAAATGGCTTCCAACAGTCTTTGAACTTGTTCTCAGAGGCGCTGAACTCTTGTTGACTTCTGTTCAGCAATTCGACCATAAAGGCCGCTTCTTACAGTCTCCTCTGGACAGTTGATGTTGAGAGGTCTCTAAATTATTTATAACTAGGGCGGTTATCTAAGGTGCCTTCAATTTGCTGATTCCGAGGCGGATAACTCTGATGCACTTATCCTCTGCAGCAAAAGTACTTTTTGGTATTTCTTTTCCTGTGACGGTCCTCATGACAGCCAGTTTCATCGTAGTGATCGATGACGTTCACAAGTGTACTTAAGGATACTTTCAAGGTTCTAGATATTTTACAGACTAACTGACCTTCATGTATTAAAGTAATGATGGACTGTAGTTTCTCTTTACTTAGCCAAGAGGTTCTTGCTATATTCTGGCTTAGAACAGTTGTGAAATAGGGCTCAGCAATACAAGAAACTGGGCAGCAACACTCCCTGTGCTAAACACACCTGATGGAAACACTTTCTGGATGCCAATGATTCCACAAATGAACTCTTCATGAGGCATACCTGTTCACTGAAGCTATTACAGGTGACCACCTGATGAATTTAAGGTACATGAGCCGGCAGATTCAAAACCAGTCAAAAGTTTGGACACACCTATTCATGCAATGGTTTTCATTGTTCTTATTGGAATGTGAAGATTGTGGATTTATAGTGAAGGCAGCAAAGCCATGAAAGAAAACACGGAAAAAAGGAGTAAAGGAACATGTAAAACAAACCAGAATGCGATTTACACCTAAGGTTCCTCAGAGTATCCCCCTTTTACTCTGGTGACCGATTTCCTTTAATGGGCAGCATAGTGGCTCAGTGGTTAGCACTGTTGCTTTCCAGTTATGGAGTCCTGGGTTCAAATCCCACCAAGGACAACATCTGCAAGGAGTTTGTATCTTCTCCCTGTGTTTGTGTGGGTTTCCTGAGGGTTCTCAGACATCCTCTCACACCACAAAGACGTACCTGTAGGGAATCTAGATTGTGAGCCCCAATGGGGACAGTGATGATCATATATGAAAAGCGCTGCAAAATATGATAGCGCTATATAGGCAATGTATAATAAATAATAACAAGATACCATCACTGCAGTTAGGTACATGGAAAAGAGCTGGGGAAGACTGGGATCATGTTCCTGGAACAATGTGGATTTTAATAGTTATTCGACAAAAAACAAAAAAACAAAACAAAAAAATCCAGCACATAAGCTCTGGCGATGCTCCTGGTCTTTGTATACCGGCTGTCATCAGATGACCACTGCAGCCAATCAGTGGCTGAAGGGGTCACATGCCATCCTACTGGCATGATGGTGCCGTGCTGATTGACTGCAGTGATCACATGCTGACAACCAGTGCACAAAAAAATCAGGAAGCGCCACCAACTTGTCAATGTAGGATCGCCAGAGAAAGATTGAGCATTGTTCTATTTTTTATTTTATATATATTATATATAATACAGCAGCTGTTACTTACGCATAAGATGAAATATTCCATCGCAGGCACTGATGTGAGACAGAAAAGCGTTCCCCAAGCCTTGGCCCGCGCTGGCCCCTTTCACAAGGCCGGCGATGTCCACCACATTCAGAAAAGCCGGAACTTTGCTTCAGAGGAAACAAACACAATCACTAATGAAATCAGTCCTAGTAATGGAACATCAGATCTGTGCAAGTCTGATAATGGGCAAAGAACACGCTACATTTGTGTCAGCGTCCAATTTCAAGCAGACGTATACATTTAGCTGACCTTAAAGGAAATGTGCCATCAGAAAACGATCCATTGTTTAAAGGGAACCCGTCACGTTATTTTTAGGAACTAAACTGTCCCCAGTATGGCTAGTGATTAGTTATGAGCGAATATACTCGTTACTCGAGTTTCCTGAGCACGCTCGGGGTCCTCCGAGTATTTTTTAGTGCTCGGAGATTTAGTTTTAAGCGCCGCAGCTGGATGATTTACAGCTATTAGCTGTGGGCATCACTAACACGTTGTTTTTAATCAAAACGGCGCCGTAATCATCTACAAAAGTCACTTTGTATACTTATATAGTACAGTACATTCAATTTAGTCACCGCCTCTTTATACTGTCGACGCCAAGGCGCTCTGACGTTCTGGGCTGCGCAGACGTAACGAGAATCTGTCCTAAAATTCCACTCTTGCACAGTGACGAGCGTCCTCCCATACATGCGCAGTGGTGAGCGTGGTCACAAAGCCCGTGACACGCAGCGGCTCCAGCGCATGACTGGGGACCCGATCGTTACTGTGCAATCGTGGAATTTCAGCGCAGATTCCCGTTATGCCGACGCACCCCGTAGCAACAATCGAAGTGCGTGGGTATCGAGAATATGACAAGCCTGTGACAAATAAAAAAAGGAAGCGCCACCCCTGTGACTAATAGAGATGGTACTTTATAACTATGCAAAGTGATTTTTGGAGAGGATTATAACGACGTTTTGATTCACAACAACGTGATAGTGATGTATATTGTATCATTAACACCACATTGGAGACAGTTTAGTTGCTTAAAATGACTTGACAGTTCCCTTTAAATCAGGTTTTTAAAGGTGATCCGGGAGTTTGTGAAAAACTAAAAATGTGCCTAAGCACTACCAGACAGGTCATTGCTACCTACCTGCCTGTTGTGTTCGGCGCCATTCCTCACCGGCACAGACGGCTCCTGCCGAAGATTCAGCTTCCTCTGCTGATGTCACGTTGGTAAGAGTGCGGGCTTCTTTTCCGCTGCACTCTGTTGACAGGGCGGGACTTCCGACATCATTCTGATTTATAGCCGGAATCCCGCTGCCTAACTGGGAGAGCAGACTGTCAATCAGAGTGACGTGGGAAGTTACATCCCCTCGACAGAGCAAGGAGGAAAAGAAGTTGCCGCTCTGTCGACGTGACGTCAGCAGAGACAGCTGTATCACTGGTAGGAGCAGTCTGTGACCGCTCTGTACCAGCAATGTACGGCACCAGGCACATTTTTTGTTTTTCACAAAGTCCTGGATATCCACTTTAAGTTAAATGTTTTGGGGGGTTTTTTTTACATTCAAACATTTTTCACATTAACTTTCTTTATTAACAAAAAAATCTTGCAATTTTCATACTCACCACCAAGCCTAATACAAGACTGAATGCTTCCTAGTCTGTATAGATGACTTTTCATGTCAGTCATTACTAAAGGGGTTATCCAGGCTGAAGGTTCAAGTCTGAAGTCACTATGTGACTGTACACTTGTGAATCCTCACAGTGTGCGCCGTCAGGGTTCTCCAATGCCGGCCGCATGACCTCAAGTATGCAATTTGCATACATGCAGTCACATGCCAACTAGATGTGTGCTGCCTCGCTCAATAAAGGTGAATTGAGCGAGGTCAGTCACGTCTAGTGTAATGTGGCCGGAAGTATATAAATCGCAGACATGCAGTCACATGACTGCCCGTTCTCCACACAGTAGAATCCTGACAGTGCACATTGTGTACACTGTGAGGATTAACAAGTCTACAGTCACATAGCGCAACTGCAGACTCGAGCCCCAAACTTGGAAAACCCTTTAAAAAGAGGATTACAATGACTATCACACCTTTATACACAGAAAATAACACAGAATCCACCATACGCAATAGCTGATGTTACAGCACTCCTCCACCCCATCCGTTCACAATGACCTTTGCTCAAATGAGAGCATGCTCAAAAAGAACTCCCGTATTCAGAGCCAGTCTACAGCTGTCTGAGTCCATACCGATGCTGTACAGAACAGACAGTATGAGACTAATATTAGGCATAAAGACACAAAAAGGGCACAGCGAGGTCAAAAATACTCTGTTGTAAAGAAGTCACAGTAAATGAGCAAGTGCTAGTCAAAAAATGAAAAAATACAGGGTATTTAGTTGAGCTGCTCCACCAATCGCCAAGGTATACCCATAATAGAGCAGTCCCATCTAATGTATATATTCCCTATCTGATGTATTTAAAAACCTGATCATCTGTATAGTACCTGTATAAGCAGGGTTCAGAGAGAAAATATCCATGTGGACATGCAGGATGGAACAGCTTTAGTGCAAATGGCCCACAGAGGAGTGGTGGACTCCCCAGTCTTGTAGAAACAAGAGAACAATTATAGAACCAAAAACACATGGGCTCAGATAGGGAATATATACATTAGATAGGACTGCTCTATTATGGGTATACCTTGGCGATTGGTGGAGCAGCTTAATATACATTTTTTTGCAAAAAAACGTATTAACTAAATACCCAGTATTTTTTCATTTTTTGACTAGCACTTGCTCATTTACTGTGACTTCTTTACAACAGAGTATTTTTGACCTCGCTGTGCTCTTTATGTGTCTTCAAGTTTCTTGGTGGTGTGAACAGGTTTCTACAGACTTGTTCACTGTGCAAGTAGCCCATGTGTTTCTGGTTCTATAATTGTTCTCTTGTGTCTACAAGACTGGGGAGTCCACCACTCCTCTGTGGGCCATTTGCACTAAAGCTGTTCCATCCTGCATGTCCACATGGATATTTTCTCTCTGAACCCTGCTTATACAGGTACTATACAGATGATCAGGTTTTTAAATACATCAGATAGGGAATATATACATTAGATAGGATTGCTCTATTATGGGTATACCTTGGCGATTGGTGGAGCAGCTTAATATACATTTTTTTGCAAAAAAAAACGTATTAACTAAATACCCTGTATTTTTTCATTTTTTGACTAGCACTTGCTGATTTACTGTGACTTCTTTATAACAGTATTTTTGACCTCGCTGTGCTCTTTATGTGTCTTCAAGTTTCTTGGTGGTGTGAACAGGTTTCTACAGACTTGTTCACTGTGCAAATAGCCCATGTGTTTTTGGTTCTATAATATTAGGCATAATGGTCAGAGTAAAAATAGCAAGAATACATTGATAATAAAAATCTAAACTCAAAAAAATACATTTAAAAAAGAACCCAAAGTAAACAATAAGGGTAAGATGACAGATTTTTCTACACCAAAAACCATAGTGTTGGGAGGAAAACCGCTGCGTACAGTACACGCATTTTTAGACAAGTTTTTAATTCAGTTTTTTCCTATTCATTTGAATTCGTGAAAAACGCTGCAAAAACCTTGAAAGAATTGACATGTTGCAGATTTCAAAAAAATATCCAGCAGATCAACAAACACACAAAAAAACAGCATGTGAATGAGATTTTAGCAGTCTTAATTTACTTTGCTGGTAGTATAAAACATAGCTTTTTTTTTCAGCAGAAATAAAAATGAGGCCGGCGTCACACTTGCGAGTTTTACGGACGTAAGAGCGCAGAATCTACGTCCGTAAAACTCGCAAAAAATACGGCACAATTATTCTCTATGCCCCTGCTCCTATTTGCCGTATTTTACTGATCAGTATTATACGGCTTTCTACGGCCGTACAAAATCGCAGCATGCTGCGTTTGTCACCGTACTGCGCAAGAAATACGCCAATGAAAGTCTATGGAAGCGTGAAAAATACGGATTACACACGGACAAGCAGTGTGACTTGCGAGAAATACGCAGCGCTGTTAGAGAGAAAAGCCGGCAATTCAGTGCGGTGTACAGTAAAATCACACTGACAGCTTACAGTCCAATAGGTAGAATAAATGTGTACACATAGAATAGGTATATATATGTATATATATATATATATGTCAGTGAGACACATATATGTATATATATTAATATTTATTCCAGCGCTATACAGCTTGAAAGCCGGTAATTCCAATACCGGCTTTTTCTTTCTCCTTCCTAAAACCCGACATGATTTGAGACATGGTTTACATACAGTAAACCATGTCTTCTCTCCATTTTTTTTGCAGATTCCACACTACTAATGTCAGTAGTGTGTATCTGCAAAATTTGGCCGTTCTAGCTCTTAAAATAAAGGGTTAAATGGCGGAAAAAATTGGCGTGGGCTCCCGCGCAATTTTCTCCGCCAGAGTAGTAAAGCCAGTGACTGAGGGCAGATATTAATAGCCTGGAGAGGGTCCACGGTTATTGGCCCCCCCCTGGCTAAAAATATCTGCCCCCAGCCACCCCAGAAAAGGCACATCTGGAAGATGCGCCTATTCTGGCACTTGGCCACTCTCTTCCCATTCCCGTGTAGCGGTGGGATATGGGGTAATGAAGGGTTAATGCCACCTTGCTATTGTAAGGTGACATTAAGCCTAATTAATAATGGAGAGGCGTCAATTATGACACCTATCCATTATTAATCCAATTGTAGTGAAGGGTTAAATAAAACACAAACACATTATTTAAAATTATTTTAATGAAATAAAAACAATGGTTGTTGCAGTATTTTATTCAACGCCCAATCCAGTCACTGAAGACCCTCGTTCTGTGAGTAAAAAAACATAATAAACCAACAATATACTTACCCTCCGCAGATCTGTAACGTCCAACGATGTAAATCCTTCTGAAGGGGTTAAAACATTTTGCAGCAAGGAGCTGTGCTAATGCAGGCTGCTCCTCGCTGCAAAACCCCAGGGAATGAGGCTAAAAATAGATCAATGATCTATATTTAGCTTCATTTGCGGTGAGGCGCCCTCTGCTGGCTGTTCATAGATCGTGGGAAATTACCTAGAAAGCCAGGGAGCTTTCTAGGTAATTTCCCACGATCTATGAACAGCCAGCAGAGGGCGCCTCACCGCAAATAAAGCTAAATATAGATCATTGATCTATTTTTAGCCTCATTCCCTGGGGTTTTGCAGCGAGGAGCAGCCTGCATTAGCACAGCTCCTTGCTGCAAAATGTTTTAACCCCTTCAGAAGGATTTACATCGTTGGACGTTACAGATCTGCGGAGGGTAAGTATATTGTTGGTTTATTATGTTTATTTACTCACAGAACGAGGGTCTTCAGTGACTGGATTGGGCGTTGAATAAAATACTGCAATAACCATTGTTTTTATTTCATTAAAATAATTTTAAATAATGTGTTTGTGTTTTATTTAACCCTTCACTACAATTGGATTAATAATGGATAGGTGTCATAATTGACGCCTCTCCATTATTAATTAGGCTTAATGTCACCTTACAATAGCAAGGTGGCATTAACCCTTCATTACCCCATATCCCACCGCTACACGGGAATGGGAAGAGAGTGGCCAAGTGCCAGAATAGGCGCATCTTCCAGATGTGCCTTTTCTGGGGTGGCTGGGGGCAGATATTTTTAGCCAGGGGGGGGCCAATAACCGTGGACCCTCTCCAGGCTATTAATATCTGCCCTCAGTCACTGGCTTTACTACTCTGGCGGAGAAAATTGCGCGGGAGCCCACGCCAATTTTTTCCGCCATTTAACCCTTTATTTTAAGAGCTAGAACGGCCAAATTTTGCAGATACACACTACTGACATTAGTAGTGTGGAATCTGCAAAAAAAATGGAGAGAAGACATGGTTTACTGTATGTAAACCATGTCTCAAATCATGTCGGGTTTTAGGAAGGAGAAGGAAAAAGCCGGTATTGGAATTACCGGCTTTCAAGCTGTCTAGCGCTGGAATAAATATTAATATATATACATATATGTGTCTCACTGACATATATATATATATACCTATTCTATGTGTACACATTTATTCTACCTATTCTACTGTAAGCTGTCAGTGTGATTTTACTGTACACCGCACTGAATTACCGGCTTTTCTCTCTAATATATGTGTCTACTGACATATATATATATATATATATATATATATATATATATAGACAGTATATATATATTTTCTTTTCTTTTTGGGACACATGGATCACTTCTATAGCGGTATGTTGGTTTTGCTAGCCTGCGAGAAAACCACGCAGTACGGATGCCATACGGATTACATACGGAGGATGCCATGCGCAAAAAACGCTGACACACCCTGCCTACGGAGGAGCTACGGACCACTTTTTTCGGGACTTTTCAGCGTATTACGGCCGTAATATACGGACCGTATTGTTTTACGCTGTGTGTGACGCCGGCCTGAGATGCAAAAACGCCATGTGGGAACGTACCCCAAGTCTTTTTTTCCCATTACACATTCCCTTTAACCCCTTCACAACATGCGCCGTACTATTACTGCGGAGGTCAGATCCCCTGCTTTGATGTGGGCTCCGGCGGTGAGCCCACATTAAAGCCGCGACATGTCAGCTGTTTTGTACAGCTGACATGTGCGCGCAATAGCGGCGGGTGAAATTGCGATTCACCCACCGCTATTAACCTGTTAAATGCCGCTGTCAAACGCTGACAGCGGCATTTAACTACCGCTTCCGGCTGCGCGGCCAGAAATGAACGCATCGCTGACCCCTGTCACATGATCGGGGGTCAGCGATGCGTCAGGATGGTAACCATAGAGGTCCTTGAGACCTCTATGGTTACTGATGCCGGCCTGCTGTTGGAGCTCATAGCAAGCCTGCATTTCAGCTGCATAGCAGTGATCTGATGATCGCTGCCAGCTTCTAGCCTCCCATGGAGGCTATTGAAGCATGGCAAAAGTAAAAAAAAATGTTTTTAAAAATATGAAAAAAATAAAACAAATATTAAAGTTTCAATCACCCCCCTTTCGCCCCATCCAAAATAAAACAAAAAAAAAAATCAAACCTACACATATTTGGTATCACCGGGTTCAGAATCGCCCGATCTATCAATAAAAAAAGCATTAACCTGATCGCTAAACAGCGTAGCAAGAAAAAAATTTGAAACGCCAGAATTACGTTTTTTTGGTCGCCGCGACATGGCATTAAAATGCAATAACGGGTGATCAAAAAAACATATCTGCACAAAAGTGGTATCATTAAAAACGTCAGCTCGGCACACAAAAAATAAGCCCTCACCCGACCCCAGATCACGAAAAATGGAGACGCTATGGGTATCGGAAAATGGCGTTTTTTTTTTTGTTTGTTTGCTTTTAAGCAAAGTTTTGAATTTTTTTTCACCACTAAGATAAAAAATAACCTAGACATGTTTGGTGTCTATGAACTCATTATGACCTGGAGCATTTCGTGAACCTAGCAAAAAAGCCAAACAAAAAACCCAGTTTGAGATTGCACTTTTTTGCAATTTCACCACACTTGGAATTTTTTTTCCTGTTTTCTTGTACAAGACATAGTAAAACCAATGGTGTTGTTCAAAATTACAAATCGTCCCGCAAAAAATACCGTATATACTCGAGTATATGCCGACCCGAGTATAAGCCGACCCCCCTAATTTTGCCACAAAAAACTGGGAAAACTTATTGACTCGAGTATAAGCCTAGGGTGGAAAATGCAGCAGCTACCGGTGAATTTCAAAAAAAAAAAATAGATGCTCCATACCGTTCATTATTGCCCCATAAGATGCTCCATATAAAGCTGTGCCACATATAATGCTCCATATTGTTCATTATTGCCCCATAGATGCTCCATATAAAGCTGTGCCACATATAATGCTCCATATTGTTCATTATTGCCCCATAGATGCTCTGTATAAAGCTGTACCACATATAATGCTGCATATCGTTCATTATTGCCCCATAGATGCTCTGTATAAAGCTGTGCCACATATAATGCTCCATATTGTTCATTATTGCCCCATAGATGCTCCATATAAAGCTGTGCCACATATAATGCTCCATATTGTTCATTATTGCCCCATAGATGCTCCATATAAAGCTGTGCCACATATAATGCTCCATACTGTTCATTATTGCCCCATAGATGTGCCACATAAAACTGTGCCATATAGTGCTCTGCACCATTCATTATTGCCCCATAGATGTGCCATATAAAGCTGTGCCATATAGTGCTCTGCACCGTTCATTATTGCCCCATAGATGTGCCATAGAAAGCTCTGCCATATAGTGCTCTGCACCGTTCATTATGGTCCCATAGATGTGCCATAGAAAGCTCTGCCATAAAGTGCTCTGCACCGTTCATTATTGCCCCATAGATGTGCCATATAGTGCTCTGCACTGTTCATTCCTGCCCCATAGCTGTGCCATAGTGCTCTGCACCGTTCATTCCTGCCCCATAGCTGCCATATAGTGCTCTGCACCGTTCATTCCTGCCCCATAGCTGCCATATAGTGCTCTGCACCGTTCATTCCTGCCCCATAGCTGCCATATAGTGCTCTGCACCATTCATTCCTGCTCCATAGCTGACATATAGTGCTCTGCACCGTTCATTCCTGCTCCATAGCTGCCATATAGTGCTCTGCACCGTTCATTCCTGCTCCATAGCTGCCATATAGTGCTCTGCGCCGTTTATTCCTGCCCCATAGCTGCCATATAGTGCTCTGCGCCGTTCATTCCTGCCCCATAGCTGTGCCATAGAAAGCTCTGCCATTGCTGCTGCTGCAATAAAAAAAAAATGCCATACTCACCTCTCTTGCTTGCAGCTCCTCAGCGTCCGGTCCCGGCGTCTCTCCGCTCTGACTGATCAGGCAGAGGGCGCCACGCACACTATATGCGTCATCGCGCCCTCTGACCTGAACAGTCAGTGCAAGAGGACGCGAAGACAGAGCGGCGCCCGGCGTGTGGAACGCGGACAGGTGAATATTACATACTTACCTGCTCCCAGCGTCCCGCTCCCTCTGCCTGTCACACGGTCTTCGGTGCCGCAGCCTCTTCCTCTATCAGCAGTCACCGGCACCGCTGATTAGAGAAATGAATATGCGGCTACACCCCTATGGGAGGTGGAGCCGCATATTCATTTCTCTAATGAGCGGTCCCACGTGACCGCTGAACAGGGGAAGAGCTGCAGCAACGAAGACCGTGTGACAGGCAGAGGGAGCGTCAGGATCGCCGGGACTAGGTGAGTATGCCTCAGCGCCCTCTCCCCCTCACCCGCCGACCCTGCCGCCCACCGTGACTCGAGTATAAGCCGAGAGGGGCACTTTCAGCCCAAAATTTTGGGCTGAAAATCTCGGCTTATACTCGAGTATATACAGGCCCTCACATAGCCATACTGACGGAAAAATAAAAAATAAAAAGTTATGGCTCTGGGAAAGAGGGGAGTGAAAAACGAAAACGCAAAAACGAAAAAGGGCCGCGGCGTGAAGGGGTTAAAGAAGACAAAATGCTCTTTACCTGCAGATATGGGGTTAAACTACAGGTAAATAGCATTACAATGCTGTCCGACCATCTTACTAAAAGTATAGCTACAGGGAGGACAAAAAACGTATTTCCCCCTGGGAGCCGCCAGATTTTAGTTACAGATACATGCAGGAAGTGGCTACAGTCACCGCTCAGTCCACAGTGAAAGGTGCCTGTAAGCAATCAAAAGACAAAAAACTGCCTCGTCGGCAGACCGTAAAAGCCTCGTCGGCAGACCGTAAGAGCCTCGTCGGCAGACCGTAAGAGCCTCGTCGGCAGACCGTAAGAGCCTCGTCGGCAGACCGTAAGAGCCTCGTCGGCAGACCGTAAGAGCCTCGTCGGCAGACCATAAGAGCCTCGTCGGCAGACCGTAAGAGCCTCGTCGGCAGACCGTCACGTTATCACAGCACACAGACTTTACATGGGACTGCAAGCTGCCAACTAGGATGATTTTTAATCCCACAAAGTCCAGTCCTCCAATGAGTAAGCGAATTTCACCTTTAATGACTGACCGTTGGCATGCTCACACAGCCAATGACTGGGACTGCGAGTTCTGATGAAGCTTTTACATTATCAAGGTCATAATTAAGCTTTTAAAAGAATATATTAGTATTATTTGAGACAACCCCTGCGGAGACAGAGCTCACCTCCAAGCAATCATCCCACCCGTGTGCTGGAAAGGACATCCTCCTACCTTGCCGGCTTGTGATGTTCACATAGAAAATCAAATCTCTCATCAGGGATGGGCACCCTGCTCTCATTGGGATTAATGGTGCAAAATGGAAAGTTTTCTGCAGCCGCCTGGCTCTTCGTCAACACATTAAAGAAAGTCGATTTCCTGTTGATGTAAAGAGAAGACGTGAGGAAGTCATCTTATGGGCATTCTGGGAAATCGTGTACATGATCTCATAATAAAACGGATTAACAGCAAATATCAATGACTATGCAGGTTTTTTTTTTCTAGCACCATAAAAATAGTATAAAGTTTTTCTGACAGTGCAAAATTACAAAACCAACCGTCGGACTTCAGTCCAATATTAAGGCTATGTGCACACGATGCGGATTTGCTGCGGATCCGCAGCGGATTTTCCACGCATAAACACTGCAGATCCGCACTGTGATGTACAGTACAATGTTAATCAATGGGATAAAAAAATAGCTGTGGAGATGGTGCGGAAAAATCAGTGCGGAATTGCTGCGGATTTCAAAGAGTTGCATGTCACTTCTTTTGCGCGGATCTGCAGCGTTTCTGCACCCCTCCATGTTAAAAATCCACAGTGGCAAAATAAGCAGAAAATCCGCACAAAATCCGCATCAATTCCGCATAAAAACCACACAAAATCCGGATAAAAACCGTGGCAAATCCGCAGCTGCGGATTCTGCCAGGAGATGCGGATTTTGTGCAGAAAATTCTGCACCTCTTTTCCTACGGGTGCACATAGCCTATCAGTGTGGAATTGGCATGAACTGGATTACATTACTTTTAAATTTGTGGTACATTTTTGTCTTCAGGGAGCATATGGAGAACCGTATCTTTTTGATAATGTGTTTTTTCCCCCAATTTTCCATATCACTATCTTTATTTTTTATTTTAAAAATCCGAAATATTGTGTTTTTCACACTTGTCTAATCCTACCCTCAACACTCCCTGTTCTGTACAGTCACTTTTCAGCAGTCTAACATTAAAGGGTTATTTCCAAAATATCAAATTTTCCCTCTCTAGTGATCATTGGGGTCGGACAGTTGGGACACCCAGCAATCCCAAAAATGGTGCTATGGAACCCACAAGAACGGGCTATACACCCATGTCTTGGATGGACTGGAGGAGCCCGTGCTCTATTGCATTGCAGCAGCTTAAGTATCCATGGTTACGACCACTGACAGCTGTCACTGTCAGTCGTCGTAACTATGGATACCTAAGCAGCTACTGCAATGCCTGCACATGTGTAAGAGGGTTACCTTCTCTGCTCCGTGCCTGGAACCACTTAGCTGTGAAGCAGGTTTCCCTGGGGGAAGACTTAGAGACCAGGACAGGAAGGAAGCCGGGTTGAGGGAGGAAAAGGGCGCGTGTTCCAGGGCTAGAGCAGCGTGCACTGGAGAGAGAGCAGCGTATGCAGAAAAGAGAGCATTGGGCGCAGCGGGGAGAGCAGCGGATACAGCAGCCAGAACAGCACGCAGCTGTGCTCCGGGAAAGAGAGAGAGTGAGCTCCCGGTCAGAGGACTGATACAGGGAGATTGTCCAGAAAGACTGCATCTTGTGAGTACGTGAAAACGGACTCTGCTGTGACTGGAGAGGTGCGCCCTGACGCCCGTGCAGAGACAGCGGCCCGTGCAGAGACAGCGGCCCGTGCAGAGACAGCGGCCCCTAGTACCCACGGTATTAGTGCAGAGCCCCTGATTCCTGTTGAGACCCAATAATAAACTGAGCATTGTTCTCCTGGGATAGGCTGCACTGTTGAAGCAAAAGACTCACAGCACAGGGGACCCCGTTTGCCTAGCATCCCCTCTGCCCACCACAGTAACCCCTTAAACCCCAGGTTGCGGGTTCCTAGAGACTACACAGCCGACGGATAACAGAGGGACGACAAGTGCCGCTGTTTCTCGGTACCTACGTTGGAGAAGACGACCCTACAAGCAAGTCCTCATCAGACTGATAAGTATTTTCCCAAGAAATTCCGTTTACTACTGTTATACTGTTTGACTGTCTGGGAACTGATACTGCTTCCCATATATTTGCACAGTTATTTTATCAGTTTATATTCTACTGTTTTCTCCCTGTGAGGAGAATATTGCTCCTGTTAATAAACACCCCTCAACAGTTGGACTGTCTGTTCCGTGGTGACATACTCTACCTTGCACTCTATTACACATGGGATAAGCGACATAGTGAGTCAGAAGAAATGTGCTACATTTCTGATTGGAGGTATTTGCCAAAATTAGTATTATTACATCAACTACATATTGCAATAGGATCTTGGAGCTGGGAATACTCCTTTAACCCCTGAACGACCGCCGATACGCCTTTTATAGGCAGCAGTTAAGGGTACTTAAACCACAGCACCGTTAATTAACGTCTGGAAAAAGTGTATTGCGCCCCCCAAAGTCGGAATTTCTCTGGCGTCACAGTTGCGGGGGGTAGCCGAGACCCCAGAGAACATGATTCGGGTGTGTTTTTATCAACCCCCGGGTTGCGATCGCCAGTAAATAACCGTTTACTGGCGGTCGCAAAAAAAAACAAAACGCGATTTCCCATTTAATTTCTCTTTTCTTCGATGTGATCGCACATCAGAGGACAGAGAAATGGGGTCCCTGATAGCCCCCCGATGCTCCTCGTCGCTCCCGAGGGGCGCCGCCATCTTTTTCCGGGGAAAAAATGGCAGGCGCATGAGCAGTGCGCCCGCGGCCGGCACCCGGAAGATCTTTGGGGTCTCGGCTGCCAGGGGTAGCCGAGACCCCAAAGAACATGATCGGGGGACCGCAAAAAGACCCCTCTCGGCTTATAGTCGAGTCATACCCAGGGGTCGGCAGGGGGGGGAGCTCCTGGCGCGGTCCCTGCAGGTCCCTGGCTCCCCTGCTTCTTCCTGTACTGAGCGGTCACATGGTACCGCTCATTACAGTAATGAATATGTGGCTCCACCTCCCATAGGGGTGGAGCCGCATATTCATTACTGTAATGAGCGGTAACTATGACCGCTCAGTACAGGAAGAAGCTGCCGGCGCCGGGAAGCAGGGACTGCACAGCACCACGAACAGGTGAGTATAACGGGGAGAGGAGTGCTGCGCGATATTCACTTGCTCCCCGTTCCGGCGCCGCTCCGTCTTCAGCGTCTTCTGCAGTGACGCTCAGGTCAGAGGGCGTGATGACGTGGTTAGTGCGCGCCCTCTGCCTGAACGACAGTGCAGAAGACGGTGAAGATGGAGCGGCACCGGAACAAGGAGCAGGAAAGTGCCGGGGGCCTGAGCGACGGAGATGGGAATATGTGATTTTTTTTTTTTTTTATTGCAGCAACAGCAAATGGAGCAAGTGTCTGTATGGAGCATCTATGGGGCCATAACGTTTGTGCAGCACTATATGGGGCAAGTGTCTGTACAGGGCCATAATCAAGGTTTGTGCAGCACCATATGGGGTAAGTGTCTGTATGGGGCCATAATCAAGGTTTGTGCCACACTATATGGGGCAAGTGTCTGTATGGGGCCATAATCAACGTTTGTGCAGCACTATATGGGGCAAGTGTCTGTATGGGGCCATAATCAACGTTTGTGCAGCACTATATGGGGCAAGTGTCTGTATGGGGTCATAACATTTGTGCAGCACTATATGGGGCAAGTGTCTGTATGGGGCCATAATCAAGGTTTGTGCAGCACTATATGGGGCAAGTGTCTGTATGGGGCCATAATCAACGTCTGAGCATCACTATATGGGGCAAGTGTCTGTATGGAGCATCTTATGGGGTCATAATCAAGGTTTGTGCAGCACTATATGGGCCAAATATCTTTATGGAGCATCTTATGGGGCCATTATTAACCTTTATGCAGGATTATATGGGCCATATTTTAACATGGAGCATCTTATGGGGCCTCCATAAACTTTATGGAGCATTATATGGGGCTCCTGATTCAATATGGATATTTAAAAACACTTAACCTACTGATGTCTCAATTAATTTTACTTTTATTGGTATCTATTTTTACTTTTGACATTTACCGGTAGCTGGCGCATTTCCCACCCTAGGCTTATACGCGAGTCATTAAGTTTTCCCAGTTTTTTTGTGGCAAAATTAGGGGGTCAGCTTATACTCGGGTCGGCTTATACTTGAGTATATACGGTAAATAATCCCCCCCCTTTATCACCCCCTTAGTTAGGAAAAAATGATAAAATAAAAAAATGTATGTATTTCTATTTTCCAATTAGGGTTAGGGGCTACGGTTAGGGCTAGGGTTGGGGCTAAAGTTAGGGTTAGAGTTTGGGCTAAAGTTAGGGTTAGGGCTAAAGTTAGGGCAAGGGTTAGGGTTGGAGCTAAAGTTAGGGTTAGGGTTGGGGCTAAAGTTAGGGTTGGGATTAGGGTTGGGATTAGGGTTTGGATTAGGGTTAGGGTTGGTATTAGGGTTAAGGTTGGCATTAGGGTTAGGATTGGGATTAGGGTTAAGGTTAGGTTTGAGGGTAGGGTTGAGATTATGATTACGGGTGTGTTGGGCTTAGATTAGGGTTGGGATTAGGGTTAGGGGTGTTTTGGCGTTAGGGTTGTAATTAGGGTTATGGTTAGGGTTGGGATTAGGGATGTTTTGGGGTTAGGGTTTTGATTAGGGTTAAGGATTGGGTTGGTATTAGCGTTGGGGGGTGTGTTGGGGTTATGGTTGGAGTTAGAATTGGGGGGTTTCCACTGTTTAGGTACATCAGGGGGTCTCCAAACGCGACAGCCAATTCTGCGTTCAAAAAGTCAATTGGTGCTCCCTCTCTTCTGAGCTCTGCCGTGCGCCCAAACAGTGGTTTACCCCCACATATGGAGTATCAGCGTACTCAGGACTGATTGGACAACAACTCTTGGGGTCCAGTTTCTCCTGTTACCCTTGCGAAAATAAAAAAAAAATTGGGGGCTAAAAAATCATCATTTTTGTGGAGGGAAAAAATGATTTTTTATTTTCATGGCTCTGCGTCAAACTTCTGTGAAGCACTTGGGAGTTCAAAATGCTCACCACATATCTAGATAAGTTCCCTGGGGGGTCTAGTTTCCAAAATAGGGTCACTTTTGGTGGGGTTTCTACTGTTTAGGTACATCAGAGGCTCTGAAAATGCAACATGACACCCGCAGACCATTCCATCAAAGTCTGCATTTTAAAACGTCACAACTTCCTTTCGAGCCCTGATGTGTGCTCAAACAGTGGTCCCCCCCCCTCCCCCACATATGGGGTATCAGCAAACTCAGAACAAATTGGACAACAAATTTTGGGGTCGAATTTCTCCTGTTACCCTTGGGAAAAAAAAATTGGGGACTAAAAAAATCATATTTGTGGAAAAAAATATATATGTATTTTCACAACTCTGCATTATAAACTTCTATGAAGCACTTGGGCGTTTAAAGTGCTCACCACACATCTACAGTTGTGGCCAAAAGTATTGACCCCCCTGCAATTTTGTCAGATAATACTCAGTTTCTTCCTGAAAATGATTGCAATCACAAATTCTTTGGTATTATTATCTTCATTTAATTTGTCTTAAATGAAAAAAAACACAAAAGAGAATGAAGCAAAAAGCAAAACATTGATCATTTCACACAAAACTCCAAAAATGGGCCAGACAAAAGTATTGGCACCCTCAGCCTAATACTTGGTTGCACAACCTTTAGCCAAAATAACTGCGACCAACCGCTTCCGGTAACCATCAATGAGTTTCTTACAATGCTCTGCTGGAATTTTAGACCATTCTTCTTTGGCAAACTGCTCCAGGTCCCTGATATTTGAAGGGTGCCTTCTCCAAACTGCCATTTTTAGATCTCTCCACAGGTGTTCTATGGGATTCAGGTCTGGACTCATTGCTGGCCACCTTAGAAGTCTCCAGTGCTTTCTCTCAAACCATTTTCTAGTGCTTTTTGAAGTGTGTTTTGGGTCATTGTCCTGCTGGAAGACCCATGACCTCTGAGGGAGACCCAGCTTTCTCACACTGGGCCCTACATTATGCTGTAAAAATGTGTTTGTAGTCTTCAGACTTCATAATGCCATGCACACGGTCAAGCAGTCCAGTGCCAGAGGCAGCAAAGCAACCCCAAAACATCAGGGAACCTCCACCATGTTTGACTGTAGGGACCGTGTTCTTTTCTTTGAATGCCTCTTTTTTTCTCCTGTAAACTCTATGTTGATGCCTTTGCCCAAAAAGCTCTACTTTCGTCTCATCTGACCAGAGAACATTCTACCAAAACGTTTTAGGCTTTTTCAGGTAAGTTTTGGCAAACTCCAGCCTGGCTTTTTATGTCTCGGGGTAAGAAGTGGGGTCTTCCTGGGTCTCCGACCATACAGTCCCTTTTCATCCAGACGCCGATAGATAGTATGGGTTGACACTGTTGTACCCTCGGATTGCAGGGCAGCTTGAACTTGTTTGGATGTTAGTCGAGGTTCTTTATCCAACATCCGCATAATCTTGCGTTGAAATCTCTTGTCAATTTTTCTTTTCCGTCCACATCTAGGGAGGTTAGCCACAGTGCCATGGGCTTTAAACTTCTTGATGACACTGCGCACGGTAGACACAGGAACATTCAGGTCTTTGGAGATGGACTTGTAGCCTTGAGATTGCTCATGCTTCCTCACAATTTGGTTTCTCAAGTCCTCAGACAGTTCTTTGGTCTTCTTTCTTTTCTCCATGTTCAATGTGGTACACACAAGGACACAGGACAGAGGTTGAGTCAACTTTAATCCATGTCAACTGGCTGCAAGCGTGATTTAGTTATTGCCAACACCTGTTAGGTGCCACAAGTCAGTTACCGGTGCCGTTAATTACACAAATTAGAGAAGCATCACATGATTATTCGAACAGTCCCAATACTTTTGTCCACCCCCTTTTTTATGGTTGGTGTGAAATTATATCCAATTTGGCTTTAGGACAATTATTTTTGTGTTTTTTCATTTAAGACAAATTAAATGAAGATAATAATAAAGAATTTGTGTTTGAAATCATTTTCAGGAAGAAACGGAGTATTATCTGACAGAATTGCAGGGGTGTCAATACTTTTGGCCACAACTGTAGATAAGTTCATAGGGGGGTCTAGTTTCCAAAATGGGGTCATTTGTGGGGGTTTCTACTGTTTAGGTACATCAGGGGCTCTGCAAACACAACATAACGCTCGCAGACCATTCTATCAAAGTCTGCATTCCAAAACGGCGCGCCTTCCCTTCCAAGCTCTGCCATGTGCCTAAACAGTGCCCCCCACATATGAGGTATCCGCGTACTCAGCATAAATTGCACAATAAATTTTGGGGTCCAATTTCTCCCGTTACCCTTGTGAAAGTAAAAATCTGGGGGTGAAAAGATCATTTTTGTGGAAAAAATATGATTTTTTTTTATTTTCTGTGAAGCAGTTAGGGGTTCATAGTGCTCACCACACATCTAGATAAGCTCTTTGGGGGGTCTAGTTTTCAAAATGGGGTCATTTGTGGGGGGTTTCTACTGTTTAGGTACATCAGGAGCTCTGCAAATGCAACATGACGCCCGCAGAACATTCCATCAAAGTATGCATTTTAAAATGTCAATACTTCCCTTCCGAGCCCCGTTGTGTGCCCAAACAGTGGTCCCCCCCCACATGTGGGGTATCAGCGTACTCAGGACAAACTGGACAACAAATTTTGGGGTCCAATTTCTCCTGTTACCCTTGAGAAAATAAATTGTGAGCTAAAAACTCATTTTTGAGGAAAAAAAAGGATTTTTTATTTTCACGGCTCTACGTTATAAATTTCTGTGAAGCACTTGGGGGTTCAAAGTGCTCACTACACATCTAGATAAGTTCCTTAATGGGTTTAGTTTCCAATGTGGGGGGTTTCTACTGTTTAGGCACATCAGGGGCTCTCCAAACGCGACATGGCGTCCGATCTCAATTCCAGCCAATTCTGCATTGAAAAAGTCAAATGGAACTCCTTCTCTTCCAAGCTCTGCCGTGCGCCCAAACTGTGGTTTACCTCCGCATATGGGGTATTGGCGAACTCACGACAAATTGCACAACAACTTTTGGGGTCTAATTTCTCCTGTTACACTTGTAAAAATAAAAATTTGGGGGGCGAAAAGATCATTTTTGTAGAAAAAATGCGATTTTTTATTTTCATGGCTCTACGTTATAAATTTCTGTGAAGCACTTGGGGGTTCAAAGTGCTCACCACACATCTAGATAAGTTCCTTAAGGGGTCTAGTTTCCAAAATGGTGTCACTTGTGGGGAGTTTCCACTGTTTAGGCACATCAGGGGCTCTCCAAACACGACATGGCGTCCGATCTCAATTCCAGCCAATTCTGCATTGAAAAAGTCAAACGGGGCTCCTTCTCTTCCAAGCCCTGCTGTGCGCCCAAACAGTGGTTTACCCCCACATATGGGGTATTGGCGTATTCAGGAGAAATTGCACAACAAATTTTGTGGCTTATTTTCTCTTTTTACACTTGTAAAATAAAAAAAATTGGTTCTGAAGTAAAACGTTTGCAAAAAAAGTTAATTTCTTTTAATTGGCAAAATGGGTCAGACGAGAGATTTGACGAGCTCTGAAAAGTCCAAAATTGTGAGATGTCTTGCAGAGGGATGCAGCAGTCTTGAAATTGGCAAACTTTTGAAGCGTGATCACCGAACAATCAGGCGTTTCTTGGCACATAGCCAACAGGGTCACAAGAAGCGTGTTGGGCAAAAAAGGCGCAAAATAACTGCCCATGAATTGAGGAAAATCAAGCGTGAAGCTGCCAAGATGCCATTTGCCACCAGTTTTGCCATATTTCAGAGCTGCAACATTACTGGAGTAACAAAAAGCACATGGGGTGCGATACTCAGGGACATGGCCAAGGTAAGGAAGGCTGAAAAACGACCACCTTTGAACAAGAAACATAAGATAAAACGTCAAGACTGGGCCAAGAAATATCTTAAGACTGACTTTTCAAAGGTTTTATGGACTGATGAAATGAGAGTGACTCTTGATGGGCCGGATGGATGGGCCAGAGGCTGGATCAGTAAAGGGCAGAGAGCTCCACTCCGACTCAGATGCCAGCAAGGTGGAGGTGGGGTACTGGTATGGGCTGGTATCATCAAAGATGAACTTGTGGGACCTTTTCGGGTTGAGGATGGAGTGAAGCTCAACTCCCAGACCTACTGCCAGTTTCTGGAAGACAACTTCTTCAAGCAGTGGAACAGGAAGAAGTCGGTATCGTTCAAGAAAAACATGATTTTCATGCAGGACAATGCTCCATCACTTGCCTCCAACTACTCCACAGAGTGGCTGGCCAGTAAAGGTCTCAAAGAAGAAAAAATAATGACATAGCCCTCTTGTTCACCTGATCTGAACCCCAGAGAGAACCTGTGGTCCCTCATAAAATGTGAGATCTATAGGGAGGGAGCACGGTCCACCTCTCAGAACAGTGTCTGGGAGGCTGTGGTGGCTGCTGCACGCAATGTTCATCGTAAAGGCTACGTTCACATTTGCGTTGTGCGCCGCTACGCACAACGCAAATAAAAACGCACCAAAACGCACGCAAAAACGCTGCGTTTTGCGACGCATGCATCCTTTTTTGCCGAAATTTGGACGCAAGAAAAATGCAACTTGTTGCGTTTTCTGCGCCCGACGCTTGCGGCAAAAAAACCGCATGCGTCGCACAACGCAGCACAACGCATGTCCATGCGTCCCCCATGTTAAATATAGGGGCGCATGACGCAAGCGTCGCCGCTGCGTCGCCCGACGCAAACACGCAAAACGCTAATGTGAACGTAGCCAAACAGATCAAGCAACTGACAGAATCTATGGATGGAAGGCTGTTGTGTCATCATAAAGAAAGGTGGCTATATTGTTCACTAATTTTTTGGGGCTTTGTTTTTGCATGTCAGAAATGTTTGTTTCTAAATTTTGTGCAGTTATATTGGTTTACCTGGTGAAAATAAGTGAGATGGGAATATATTTGGTTTCTATTAAGTTGCCTAATAATTCTGCACAGTAAGGCTAAGTGCACACGTTCAGGATTTCTCGCAGAAAATTCCTGAGAAAACTGGACATTTTCTGCAAGAAATCCGCAAGAAAACCGCATGCGTTTTTGCCGCGTTTTTTTCCGGACACTTCCCAATGCATTTAGTAGTGGGAAATCCGCAAAAAAAACGCAAAATTAATGAACATGCTGCGGTTTTTACATGTGCACAAAACATGCGGAATTCATTCTAAACCGGGTTACTACGTTCATTAGCTTTCATAAACCTGGATACCCATCTATTCCCTGCCGCATTGCTGGTATATAAGGCTCCTAAGGCTGATACCTGTACTCTAAGGGTATTTACCGCCAATCCCAATTCTCGGCCTCTCTGTAAGAACTCCAGAATTGCCGGAATTGGAACCCTGTCTGTTAAGGGATGCTGATGAAAGGCAAGGAACTTCTTCCAAACTTTAGTGTAAATCTTGGTCGTAATCTCTTTCCGGCTACTTAAAAGGGTAGATATTAAGGCGTCCGAAAACCCCCTCTATGCTAGCAACTCCCTCTCAAATTCCACGCTGTCAAATGCAGAGACTCCACATTGGGGTAACGAAATGGACCTTGAGAGAGAAGTTCAGGACTCGAGGGCAACACCCAAGGGTCGGTCACTGACATTGCTCTGAGTAAGGAGAACCATGGCCTCCTGGGCCAGAAGGGGGCAATTAGGATTACTCTCGCCTTCTCCTCCCTGATCTTCCTGAGAACTAGAGGAATCAGACACATTGGGGGAAACGCATATGCTAGAGGGACGTCCCAACGAACTTGAAGGGAATTTACTATACAAGGTTTATCCGCTACCCGAAGGGATGCAAACTTCCTGATCTGCCTGTTATCCCTTGTAGCAAACAGATCTATAACGGGTAACCCCCAAAGACCGACTATCTGTTTGAATATTAACCGGTTTAGAGACCATTCTCCCTGACGTAGAGAATGACGGCTGAGGTAGTCTGCCTCCATATTGTGTTCTCCTTGTATGTGAATTGCTAAAAAAGAAAGGAAGTGAGTTTCGGCTATGGTGAGTATGTCTGCAGTGGTGATCATTAGAGATCCTGACCTTGCCCCTCCTTGATGGTTGAGGTATGCCACTACTGTCATGTTGTCGGTCTGTACCCGCATATGTGAATCCCGCAGGATCGGTAGAAACTTAAGCAGGGTATATTTGACTGCTGTAAGCTGCTTCCAATTTGAGGATCTTTGGGTTTCTAGAAGAGACCATTGCCCTTGGGTCCAAACACTTCCCATGTGAGCTCCCCAACCTATTGGGCTGGCATCGGTTGTGACCATGTTGTCCGGTACTATTCCCCAATGTACCCCTTTTAACAAATGACAAATATCTAGCCACCATTTTAGACTGTGGAGAGTGGCGGCTGATAGTCTGAGTCTTCCATTCAGTTGACCTTGAAGACTCCTTTCTGCATCTAGGATTTCGGATTGCAATACCCGAGGGTGGAATTTAGCCCACTGAACGGACGGAATACATGACGTCAATGACCCCAGAAGGGACATTGCGTCTCTCAAGGTTAGATTTGGATCTTTTCTTACAGTCCTGACTTTGTGAATAATCCTCTGCTTTTTTTCTTCTGGAAGGAAACATAACTGATCTTCTGAACTTAGCAGAATACCGAGGAAAATCTGACTCGTTGATGGCTCTAGCTTTGATTTCTTTAGGTTGACCAACCAACCTAGGTCCTGTAAAGATGATATTATACAGTTTAGGCAGATTTTACACTGGAAAAACGAATTACCCACTACCAGGAAGTCATCCAAGTAGGGTATAACTAATGTATCCTGTTCTCTGATATAGGCCATTACTTCTGCAATGATTTTAGTAAACACCCTCGGTGCCATAGATAATCCAAATGGCATTGCCGTAAACTGAAAATGTCTGACCTGATTGTTTAATCGCACCGCCATTCTGAGGAATCGCTGTTGATCCTTGTGAATGGGTAGATGGTAGTACGCATCCTTTACATCCATATAACTGTCTGTCATATAACACCTGGGAAAAAGAAGTTTAGTTGCCGATTTAATGGATTCCATTTTAAAGGCGTGGTATTGTAGAAATTTATTCAGCTTCCGTAAATTTATGATGGTCCGAAAGGATCCATCAGGCTTGGAAATCAAAAACAAAGGGGAATAAAACCCCTCTTTTTCCTGATCTTTCGGTACCTCAACAATAACCTCCTTTTGTCTCAACAGCTGAACCTCTCTTTCCAGGGCCTGTTGTTGATCTGAAGAATTAAGGACAGTTAATACATAGTAATCAGGAGGTATCTCCCGAAACTCCAACTTTAATCCTGACGCAACTATACCCAAAATCCAGCTGCTGGAAGTTATTTTGGCCCATTGGTTATAGAAATATCTTAGTCTACCCCCTACTGGAAGTTGTGACCTATCGGTAATTGCGACTACGCCTTGAAGATGATGATGAGGTATTGAAGTCTGAACCTTTCTTCCTTGGCTCCATCGGCTCCCAATCCCGGTTTGAATAAGGTATCCAGTAGGGCATGCGACTCCTGAAGGTATTCCTAAAAGTAGGATTGAATACTTTAGGAAATCCCTTCTTCCTATCCTCTGCCTTAGCGAAGATGTCATCCAGCACAGGGCCAAACAAGTACTCACCCCTGCATGGAATAGTACATAGTTTAGCTCTAGCCTGAGCGTCCCCTTCCCAGGTCTTAAGCCATAGATCTCGCCGGGCAGCATTCGAGAGTCCCGCTGATCTGGCTGCAAGTTTCAGAGAGTCTACAGACGCATCTGCCAAATACGCCACACCCTCCCAAATCTGAGAGAGGGAGTTCAGCAATTTGTCTCTAGGCACCTTAGTTGTTAGCTGTTCCTCCAGCTGAGCTACCCAGTCCATAACCGATCTGGCAGTGCAGGTACTAGCAATTGCAGGTTTATATGCTCCTGACGACGACTCCCAAACCTTTTTAGGAACATGTCTGCTTTTATATCAGACGGATCCTTTAGAAGGCCTACATCCTCTAGTGGTAAAGTGCCTGATTTAGATGTGGAAGCCACAGCTGCGTCCACCTTAGGGACCTTCACCCACTCGGCTAAAACTTTATCATCAAAGGGGTATCTTCTCTTTGCAGATGATGGCAAAAAAACCCTTATCCTGCTTATCCCATTCACGTTTAATAAAGGTCCTTAACCGTGTCTACTACCAGAAACGACCTATGATTCTTCTGACACAACCCTGCAAACATTATATCTTGGGCTGACCTCGGCTCCTTGTTTTCCGCAACCCCCATGGGTGTGCGAACCGCCGTAACCAACATATCCATACTATCCACCAAAAAGCATGGCCTTCCCTCTTCATCCGAGGAGGATGGCGATGAGGAACCTGAACATTCGCCCCCTGATGACCGCCCTGAGGTCTGATGCACGAAGGGGAGCTTCTTCCTCTAAGGTCCGACAAATACAAGCCTGGCAAAGCTTTTTACTACAGCTATCAGGCAAAGGTACTGTGCACAATGCACACTGCTTATGCTTAGTTTTAGTCGTCTTTTTGACCTACAACAAAGCACAAAAAACGGACCATATCAGCTACTAGGTGTACTTATAACACTCACCAAAGGCTGAACTCAAGAGTACCGGTTTTGGAGGAGGTGAATCCACACGCGATGCTGGGGCGCTCGAACGCTGTTGCCCCCGTACCACACTGCTGCTACTTCTTGAGCGGCTGCTACCGCTTTTCCTGCGCTGCTCAGGCACCTCCACCTGAAGGTGGTCTGTGTCCCCTACCGAGGACATGTTGCCGCACACCCAGCACACAGCCTCCGCTGCTTAATACCTGCAGCTGCGCCTCCTCCCCGGCCTCCCCCGGAAGTGTTACCATCTACTTCCGGGTCACAAGCGCTGATGAGACGCTGAGCTCACGCGGCCCAGGGCGGCTCTGCCCGACCCCTGGGATCATGACATCCACATGGCCAGACGAGGAGGGATCTGCAAGCAGGACACCCCCGATGCTGCTTCCAGTGACCCCGTCTCTGCCGTTCCCGCAGACACAGCGCAGAGGCCGAAGGACCTGGGTAAGAACTTCGTGCTTTAGCACCTGTCTGTTCCCATCTAGGACAGGAACCTAAACTGGAGTGGTGAGGGGGACCGCCCCTTTAAATCCTGTATGTTCCTGTCCAGATGGTGGGCCGATCCCTCTCTCGTAGGGTGCTGTCGTGGTGATAGGAAAAAGCTCCATATCTCTGGAGCCGTATGGCAGATTTAGAGGCAACAAAAAGTGTAAGACTCAGGGGAGTAGTGGGAATAAAATAAGGACAAATACTGGGCACTTTTCACATTGTCCTCTTTAACATGAAAACCTGATAAAAGCAATAGGTCAGTTTTCTGATGTTGTAGGTGGTATTAACAGAATCATTTCACGGGTTACACAGGCTAGATCAAACGTGGCGGCAGTCACGGCACTACTAGCCGCAGGTTACTGAGGGCACAATATCAGATGTGACCAACCAGGTTCAATCACTGCATCTTAAAAGCACTGTACTCATATGGGCACTATATGGCGGTAGACACAGTGGCTATAGGCTCACACTGCACGCCTATAGTGCAGCCTGTGCATTTTTAGCACAAGCAAAGGTGAATCATAATATACATTAAATATATTCTGAATAGGAGCCACTTACAGGTCAACATTAACCCCTTTGCAACCTCCGCCGTACTTGTACTGCGGAGGTTGCATCTCCCCCTTTGAAGTGAGCTCCGGCGGTGAGCCCACATCAAAGCCAGGACATGTCAGCTGTTTTGTACTGACATGTACCCGCAATAGCAGCGGGTGAAATCGCGATCCAACCGCTGCTATTAACTAGTTAAATGCCGCTGTCAAACGCTGACAGCGGCATTTAACAAGCGCTCCCGGCTGTGTTGCCGGAAGTACGTGCACGGCTGAGCCCTGTAACGTGATCAGGGGTCAGCAATGCATCGGCATAACAACCAAAGGTCACCTGAAGACCTCTATGATTGTTGATGCCGGATTGCTGTGAGCGCCACACTGTGGTCAGCGCTCATAGCAATGCTGCAATTTTACTACATAGGAGCGATCTGAGCATCGCTCCTATGTAGCAGAGCCGATCGAGTTGTGCCAGCTTCTAACTTACCATGGAGGATATTGAAGCATGGCGAAAGTAAAAAAAAAATGTTTAAAAAAAAAAATCTAATATATAAAGCTGAATGTGTGTGTGTATGTGTGTATGTCCGGGATTGGCATCTGCAACGTCGCAGCTACAGCCACACGTCTGGACCCCGAAAGCGTCATAGGCTATGTTGTGAGGCGAAATTTTAACCCCGCGCGTTCCAATTCACCAAACAATTTTGCCCCTATCTTCATAATGGAGTGAAAGGAAAAGTGTTGGAGGCAAATTGACAGCTGCCAGATGTGAACAAGGGGGACTTAAAGAATGAGAGCGATGGCGCCAAAGAGTATATACCGTACAGTTGCTAAGGTGAAGCCCCGACATGGGATACTCACCACACACGGGGATATGAACACACACACAAAATGCGCCACACACTACCACATGCTTGAACACATATACCACCCTCAACACACATTTCACCACACATACACGAACCTCGCCACATAAAAGTCGAAACACAAAAGTTGCCGCTCAAAACTCGCCACGCGCAAAACTAGGCTCACGCAAAACTCGCCACACGTGCAAAACTCACCTCATGGAAAACTCGCCACACGCGGAAAAATTGCCACATGCACAAAAGTTGCAACACATGCAAAAGTTGCCTCACACAAAACTTGCACATACTCAAAACGCACCACACATAAAACTCACCACGCGCAAAACTTGCCATGCGCAAAACTTGCTGCACACAACTTGCTACACTAACCTGTCACATGCAACTCGACACACAAAAAGTTGCTACAAGCATGTCGCCACACAAAACTCATGAGGGAAAATAGTGGAGTGATCGGAAAATGACAGATGTGAGGTGGAAATGACAAGTGTTAGGGGGGAATGAGAGGAGTGAGGGGAAAAATAAGAGGCGTGATTGGAAAATAAGAGAAGTGAGGTGCTATAACTAACCACAGATATTTACTATGCCCAGGCAACGCCAGGCTCCTCAGCTAGTGTGTGTATATATATATATATATATATATATATATATATATATATATATATATATATATATATATATATATATATATATATATATATATATATATATATATAAGATATAGATATAATATATAAGTTTGAATCACCCCCCTTCCACCCCATTCAAAATAAAACAATAAAAAAAATTAAACCTACACATATTTGGTATCGCCGGGTTCAGAATCGCCAAATCAATGGAAAAAAAAAGGATTAACCTGATCACTAAACGGCGTAGTGATAAAAACAATTCAAAACGACAGAATTACGCTTTTTTGGTCGCCGCGACACTGCATTAAAATGCAATAACGGGCGATAAAAAGAACGTATCTGCACCGAAATGGTATAATTAAAAACGGCAGCTCGGCACGCAAAAAATAAGCCCTCACCCAACCCGAGATCCCGAAAAATGGAGATGCTATGGGTATCGGAAAATTGCACAATTTTTTTTTTTTTTTTAGCAAAGTTTGGATTTTTTTTTCATCACAAATAAAAAAGAACCCAGATTTGGTTCATGTCCATGTTTGGTATCTATGAACTCGTAATGACCTGGAGAATCACAATGGCAGGTCATTTTTAGCATTTAGTGAACCTAGCAAAAAAGCCAAACAAAAAACAATTATGGGATTGCACTTTTTTTGTAATTTGACTACACTTGGAATTTTTTCCTCATTTTCTAGTATACGACATGGTAAACCCAATCGTTCAAAAGTAGAACTCCTCCCGCAATAAATAAGCCTTCACATGGCCAAATTGACGGAAAAATAAAAAGTTATGGCTCTGGGAAGAAGGGGAGCGAAAAACGAAAAAGCAAAAAAGAAAAAGGCAGGGTCTATAAGGGGTTAAAACCGCAGCTGCGGAAACAGTTATGATAATCCGCGAACCAACAGACTAAGGAATCAGCAGCAGTTCAGCGACTCACCTGAAGCTACGCGAGGCTTACAGTTATCTGACCTACTCATACTTCATTACCTCCAACGACGTAACCACAATCTGATGGAAATTCTCCTTGGCTAAAGGCCCAGAATATTAATATCACAGGCGGTAATCACACAAAGTTATAGCATAATGCTGCTTTTAACATTTCGCAGTTTACATCTGCGAGACAAGAGCAGCAATTGTGTGGTGGAGAAATATCAGAGGAGGTCGCCGTGAAGCAGAGAGTCAAAATGTGAGATAAGAGCCTCGTGTCAATTTTACAAATATGTTTCTTAGATCCCTGGACAATGCGGAGCGAAGAGCATTTTTTCTTTTTAAGATTGAGTTATATAATGTAATGTTTTTTACTATTTTAACATGTCGGAAAGAAAATATTCTTGGACCCTCATTGATGGCAAGAAATAAAGTCCCCATCCCTGCTCCACGAGATACGGGAACAGCAGCATTTAACCATATTTAAAGGGCATTTGCAGGTACGGATCACTTGCGCATAGGCAGGTCACATGCCGATTGTGCACGTGTTTCTACAGGTATCTGTAACGTCATCGGCGACGCTAACCTCCCAATACTGAAATGAGTGGAGCCAGAAAACCCTATGGGCTGACAACACTTTTTAATATTTCCAGAACTTCTTTGCTGTGTAATGTATCCTCAGTGCTCATTTAGGCTGAACAATCCGGATGGCAGGACCTGTGGACTCAGGTCATGTGACCCTAATGACATCATTACAGCCTGCTTATGATTGGTCATTGTCATACAGGGAGAAGAAGTACACGCCCCCCAGAGAAAAAATATCTAATAACACCCACTTGAGCTTTAACAAAAGTGAACTTATTAGGTGCCAAATACTTTGATTGGTAATACCACCACAGCTTTAGTCATTGCCAGTTTTTGAAGGAATCAGGAGATATGCTCCAAATACAATGTATATATGTTATTAATATTGATTAACTTATTTTTCATAAGAATTGAGATGATTGTAGAAATGTTAATAATACATTTACTGACCCCTATTTATGAAAGATCGAGCCAGGACTTTGGCTTAAAAATTCCACAGTCCCTGGATAAAAGTTAGAGAAGTTTTCATTTGAAGGAACATCTTATAGACTAGAAGAATGAATAAATGAATTTCATAAGGGCCTACAACTAACACTTCTATGTCCTGTACTGACATTTGGCCGAGCTTTTTAGAGCACAACTGTCAAACAGATGCATTGAGACAGGGACAGCTGGAACGTAGCCATGAAGGGTTAACAGAGCGTGATCCCAGTTCTCCAAGGTTCACCCTTCATCTTCCCGACATAAGGGCGCATTGCTTTACATACCCTACGTTTGGCAGTCCTACTATTCCAATCTTCAAAGAGGTCCCAAATCTTCCGATAATCGGGTGCTGTTTTGGTCCATCGTCTGCTTTCTTGGGAGGCATCTAAAGTGTTAAAAAAAAGGGACACCTAATTACTTCCTAAGGCCATTAGCTATTACCAATAGATGGAAATAATAAGCAGGTACCTTTTTTGGAGCCATTATCGCATCGCTTTAAGAGATGACAAAGAACAGTGTGAAGATTAGAGATGGAAGCGTTTCTTCCACAAGATACAAATCTCACTTTAAAGATGGTGAAAAGCTTTAAATCCACACGAGGCGCTACACGGGCGGCAGCCGACAGGCTAAGAATAGCTGAGCGACGGCGAGGACCCCAGCGAAGCAGCTGAGCACTCACTTTCTAAGCATTACACCTGACGCCATCAATACGGGCAACTGACAGCGTCACCCCTGCCCCGAGAACCACAGTAATGAATGGAGAATGAGACGCCAGCCACCATGCCAACGAGGAGCTTCAGCTCGGCTCAACATGCAAAGACGGTCACTGACAGATAAGAGGCAGTGTGCAACAGCGGCCATTATCACCAGTCCAATAAACAGGGAATGGAGCAGTGAGCATGCATGCGCACAAGCAGCTTGGGGTCCAGTCAGTCATAACTTATCCCTGGGTGATAAATGCATTTACTCCTTTAAAGGTTGCCCTGGACTTTGATGACTTATCCCTGGCATAGGTCAATATGAGATCAACACCCAGCATCCTTAAAAATCAGCTGTGAGTGGACACCATAGCGGCCAGATGTACACAGTGTACATAGTCAATGGCAGCAAAGCTGCAGTACCGAGAATGACCACTAAATGTATGGCACTGTGCAATTTCAGCTCCATTCACTGTGTACATCCGGCCGCCACTGGCAACAGCTGATCCCCCGCCGCCACTGGCAACGGCTGATCCCCACGCCGCCACTGGCAACGGCTGATCCCCACGCCGCCACTGGCAACGGCTGATCCCCAAGCCGCCACTGGCAACGGCTGATCCCCACGCCGCCACTGGCAACGGCTGATCCCACGCCGCCACTGGCAACGGCTGATCCCACGCCGCCACTGGCAACGGCTGATCCCCACGCCGCCACTGGCAACGGCTGATCCCCACGCCGCCACTGGCAACGGCTGATCCCCAGCCACCACTGGCAACGGCTGATCCCCAGCCGCCTCTGGCAACAGCTGATCCCCAGCCGCCACTGGCAACAGCTGATCGGCCGCCATCAGTGGATGTAGCTGACCACCTGCCATCAGTCGATCTGATACTGATAACCTATCTCAAGGATAGGCCATCAATATTAACACTAGACAACCTCTTTAAATGTACTGCCAACTATTAGGATGAAAGCCACTCATACCATCCACTGATCTAAAAAGAAGAGAGGAAAATTGACCATAAAAATGCCCAAATATAATACATTTTATTAGTAACATACATTAAAATTCAGAGCAATAACAAGGGGACATAATTACATAAGAGCAGTAACCGGGTGTGATAAGAATAGTACAGAAAAATGAATAAAATCAATAAACAACTATAAATTAGGTAAAATACCAGGGACGCCAAACCACTCAGAAAATATCAGTATTCAGACCAACATGCTGCAGTGAGTGGCGTTAAATGAATAAAAAAGCGTAGATAAATTGGTAATGAAGTGCACAATATATGAAATGCCGATACAGCAATAAGTGGATGATGAAAATGCAAAACAATTAATGAAAAAATATATTAACAAGAACAAAAGTAAAAAATGGTGTAAAAAAATGTGCTGGTGCAGTAAACATGAACACAAAAAAAATAACCTGGTGCAGGAGCAAAAAGGTAAGAATCTGTACGGGGACTCACTAGATGGAAAATTCATGTAAGGGTAAGTAAAGTATCAGCAGTCAGTAATATACTTACAGTAACAAAATGGTCCCTGTAATACCGGTGGATGGCGTGCCAACCCGACGCGCGTTTCGGCTTTTTGCCTTCGTCAAGGGGAGGACCACCGCTGATACTTTACTTACCCTTACTGGAATTTTCCATCTAGTGAGTCCCTATACACATTCTTACCTTTTTGCTCCTGCACCAGGCGATTTTTTGTGTTTTTGTTTACTGCACAAGCACATTTTTTTACACCATTGATTTTTTACTTTTGTTCTTGTTAATAAATTTTTTTTATTGTTTTGCATTTTCATCATCCACTTATTGCTGTATCAGCATTTCATATATTGTGCACTTCATTACCAATTTATCTACACTTTTTTATTCATTTAACGCCACTCACTGCAGCATGTTGGTCTGAATACTGATATTTTCTGAGTGGTTTGGCGTCCCTGGAATTTTACCTAATTTATAGTTGTTTATTGATTTTATTCATTTTTCTGTACTATTCTTATCACTGCTCTTATGTAATTACGTCCCATTGTTATTGCTCTGAATTTTAATGTATGTCACTAATAAAATTTATTATATTTGGACATTTTTATTGTCGGTTTTCCTCTCTTCTTTTTATTTCGGCAACTTCCGATTGTCCGTTTGTTAAATACCCATGGTAGTTTTTATTATTTTTATTGCAAATACTTGTATAATTTCTGCTTCCATTTGGGTGTTCCTTTGTTGTTTTACTTTGATCATCCACTGATCTGCCAAATACACTGTATCATTCACCACATATTTGTACCACACTATGACAATATTTAAAAGCTTAAAGTGGTTGTGAACCTCTAGGAAGCATTTATTTTCTTACATAAATGCATGTAATTGAGGCTAAAAATGCTTTTTACAATTGTGTTTCATCATAAATTTTATGAACAGAGATACAAAGAACCTTAAAAGTCAATTGCTGCAGACACTTTTCATTAAACCCAATTGCAAAAATATTATTTTTGGCCTCACATACATGCATTTAAGAAAAAGTCAAATAAAAAGCTGTCCTGAATGGTGGACAAGCCATTTAAAAGTGGATCTGTCACTTCCAAAACAATCTGTAATGTATCCATATCATCAGATAGATATCTTAGACCTGATGAGACTGGAGTATTTACTTCGAAAAATATTTTATATTTTAGAATAACTGTATAATTTCATATCAGGATGAACATTTTTTGTGTGTCCAGCTACAGTGTGGGAGCACTCATGAGACTTTGGGACTGATTATTGCATTTTGTGCCTTTTTTTATTCTATCTTATTTGTGTGAGTCATTAGGGTATGTGTTTTTGGATGTCTTATGGTTGCTTTGCCTTTTTTTTTTTGTTATAAGTGTGTGTTTATTTCTTACATTCACAATTGTGGGCGTAATTTTTATTTCATCAATTGTGACTTTTTTTAAAAGTTGCAAACTTTTTGCAAAAAATTTACTCCTCCATACGGTGTGATTTTTCTGCACGCCTAATATTTTTGCCCAAATCATACAACAGTTTGGAGGAATATGCAACTTTTTCCTCTAAAAAAGGCACAAAAAAAATGTAATGGAACAAAATAAAGGGCTTTATTTTTGTGCAAAATTAATGAACCGTCTGCACATTTTGAAGAATTTGGAGAAAAAGAAAGGATATAACACAAGACCAAAAAAGAAAATTGCAAACCAAAATAGTGATATAAGAGGGAGCCAATACATCACTGGGTAATTTGCCAAATGTACCATTAGAAAATCTGATAAGGGCTAGTGATAAGTGAATATACTTGTTACTCGAGATTTCCCGAGCATGCTGGGGGTTCTCAGAGTTTTTTTTTAGTGCTCGGAAATTTAGTTTTCATCGCCGCAGCTGAATAATTAAGTCTGGTAGCCAGCATAAGTACATGGGAGGATTCCCTAGCAACCAGGCAACCCCCACATGTACTTATGCTGGCTAACAGATGTAAATCATTCAGCTGCGGCAAGAAAAAATAAATTTCCGAGCACTAAAAAATACTCGGACACCCGAGCATGCTCGAGAAATCTCAAGTAACGAGTATATTCGCTCATCACTAGACGTGACCCCCTATTTCCAGGACTGTCCGAGCAGCCACTTATGAAAGTCTTAGATTTGAAAAAAATATAGTTCTTACCGATAACGGTATGTCTCTGAGCCCATGACGGCACCACGGAGAGAGGGGATCCGCCCACCAAGGACAGGAAACCTACAGATAAAAAGGCGGTACCACTCTCCCGCATCAGTTGTTTTACATAGAGAACGATGGGAGACTACTAAAACATTTGTTAGTGTTAACTGTTTAGCATAACAAGATACCGCGTGACTTTAAAAAACTATGAATAGACTATGGCACTATGTTGATGTGTGCACCCACAAGTGAAGGGAGGGAATGTACGGGTGCCGTCATGGGCTCACAGAAATACCGTTATCGGTAAGAACTATATTTTTCTCTGTCGCCCATGACGGCACCATGGAGAGATTTGCATAGATAGTACATTCAGGGAGGGACCACCGCTTCCAGAACCCTTTTACCGAAAGTAAGGTCTGAAGAGGAGATTAGGTCCAATCTATAGTGCCTATAGAATGTGGATGGTGAGGACCAGGTAGCAGCTCTACATATCTGGTCAATAGAAGCTCCGGCCTTCTCCGCCCAAGAAGTTGCCACTGCCCTTGTCGAGTGAGCCTTGACCTCCCCGGGAACGGACATTCCACTTGCCGAGTATGAAAGGCTGATGGCGTCCGTGATCCATCTTGCTATGGTGGCTTTGGATGCTTTTTTCCCCTTCCGGGGACCCTGGAAACACACAAACAGAGAGGGATCCTCCCTACTCTGTCTAGTGACTTCTAAGTATTGTAAGAGGCATCTTCTTACATCTAGTGTATGCAATATTTGTTCCTCCTTATTTTTATGGTTGGGACAGAAGGAGAGGAGAGATATCTCTTGAGACCTGTGAAACTTGGAAGCCACTTTCGGGAGATATGCTGGGTCTATTTTTAAAATGACCCTATCCTCTAATAACTGTGTGTAAGGGGGGTTAGCTGAAAGAGCCTGTAAGTCACTAACCCCTCGGGCAGATGTGAGGGCGACCAACAGGGCGGTTTTGAGAGACAGGTTTTTTATTGAAGTTTCATGTAATGGTTCAAAGGGTGGTCTAGTCAGGGCTTTAAGGACCAAGTTTAAATCCCATTGAGGAACAACTTTTACTGGAAGAGGTCTCGATCTCCCAGCTGCTCTAATAAATCTGGAGACCCACCTATTTGAGGCTAAATCAAAATTAAATAGGGCTCCCAATGCTGCCACGTGAACTTTTAGGGTACTAGTGGCCAAACCCATCTCCAACCCATTTTGTAGGAACTCTAATATGGAATTAAGGGGAATTTCTTTCCCTATTTTCGCACCTGACGAAGAAAGAAACTTTTTCCATATCTTTCCATACTGTTTCGTTGTAACCGGCTTCCTACTTTGTAATAAAGTTGAAATTAACCCCGGAGAGAACCCTCTGCTTTCTAATAGTTTCCTTTCAAGAGCCAAGCTGTCAAGTGCAAATTCTTGACTTGCGGATGATGGACGGGGCCCTGTGACAGTAGATCTTGGAGGTCTGGTAATACCCATGGGTCGGATATTGGCATTTTCCTCATCCAAGAGAACCAAGGTCTCTTCTGCCAGAACGGGGCTATTAAGATGACAAGCGCCCCGTCCTCCCGAATCTTCCTCAGCACTGCCGGAATCAGAATAAGAGGAGGGAAGGCATAGATCAGATGATGCCCCCAAGACATCAGGAATGCGTCCACTAATACCAGGTTCCCCAGGAGGGATAGGGAGCAAAAGGAGTCTACTTTTCTGTTTAGGTGGCTTGCAAAGAGATCTTTTTTGGGTACGCCTCATTTTTCTGTGATCTGGGTAAATATCGCCTGATTTAGTACCCATTCTCCCTGTTTTAGGCTGGAACGACTGAGGAAGTCTGCTTTGTAATTGTCTACTCCCTTTATGTGCAAGCTTGTCAGGGATAGAAGGTTGCTCTCTGCTATTCGTAGGATTGACCTTGTCACTTCCATTAGGTTTTTTGAACGAGTGCCCCCTTGGTGATTTAGGTAAGATACCACCACCCGGTTGTCCGACATCACCCTTGCATGGTGAGAGTGAAGGACCCCCAAGAATTCCTGAAGGGCAAATTTGACCGCAAGAAGTTCCTTCATATTGGAAGATTTGTTTGCTAGTGTCGAAGACCAAATACCCTGGGCTACTAGATCGCCCAGATGAGCCCCCCACCCTGTGGGACTTGCGTCCGTAGTCAGGACCTTTGAGATTTGGATTACCCATGGAACTCCCTGGGAAAGATTTTTCTGCGATGTCCACCATCTTAGAGAGTGATTGGTGCGAGGAGATAGTGTTAACCGCCCGTCTAAATGCCCCCCTAGATGGATTTGCTCTGACAAGATCTGCCATTGGAGATCTCTTGAATGTAACTGGGCCCACTGGACCGAGGGGATGCAAGAAGTCATGGAGCCTAAGAGGGACATGGCTTGGCGGAGTGTTATGGAGGGGAGAGATTGAATTCTCGATACTAGACTTTTTAGATTCTGTATTTTGTTCCCGGGAGCCGATATTCCATTTTTTTGGAATCTAGGGTGAGACCTAGGTACTCCTGGACCTGAGAAGGCTCTAGTCTGGATTTTTTTTATGTTTATTAGCCAACCCAATTCCTTTAAGGAATGTATTACTATTGCCAGCTGATTCTCGCAATGTTGGGGGAGGAGCCTATCACCAAAAAATCGTCCAGATATGGTACAATCAAGGTATTTTCTTCCCTGAGGTGAGCCATTACCTCCGCATTCAGTTTTGTGAAAACCCTCGGGGCTATGGCTAGACCAAACGGTAGAGCTGAGAACTGGAAGGGACTTAGGACTCCCCTGATGTGAACAACCATCCTGAGGAATCTCTGGTGATCCTTGTGTATTGGGACGTGATAATACGCGTCCTTCAGGTCTAGGACCACCATGAAGCATTGAGGAAACAGCATTTTGATAGATGACTTTATTGTTTCCATCTTGAATGCTTGAACCTCTAGGTAATCGTTTAGGTTTTTCAGGTTTATAATGGTCCTGAAGGAACAGTCTGGTTTTTTTCTCAGGAATAGAGGGGAATAGTACCCTTGCCCTCTTTCTTGTGGGGGAACCTCCAGGAGTACTCCCTTCTTTACTAACCCGATGACTTCGTTTTCTAGTGCCAATTGCTCTTCTGCTGAAGACCTTGTAGATGTCATCGTAAAAGAGGGACAAGGGTATCTTTTGAACGTTAACCTCAGTCCTGATTCTATTATGTTTAGTGTCCATTGACTGGAGGTAATCCTTTCCCAGGCTGGGAGAAAGAGAGATAGTCTCCCCCCCCCCCCCACCTGGGGCGAACCTTCATTGCGAAGGTTTCTTGCTATCGTTGGGGTTTTTGTTGAAGATGAATCCCTTATTTTTGTTCCTCTTATCCTCCCATTTCCCCTGGCCTCTCCCTGGGTTCTTACGGAAAAACCTCTTGTTCTGAAAGGGCTTCCGATAAGAGGGGAGACTCAGGGAGGGAAAGGACTTTTTGCTGTCCCCTGCTTTTTCCAGGATGTCGTCTAAGGTAGATCCGAACAAAAATTCTCCTTCGCAGGGGATGGTACACAATTTCGTTTTTGTTTGCAAGTCGCCTGGCCAGTTCTTAAGCCAGAGGGCGCGCCTGGCCGCATTAGCAAACACTGCTGACCTGGCGGCCAATCTGATGGATTCGGCCGAGGCGTCAGCCAGAAAAGCCGCAGCCCCCCTCATTACTGGTAAGGTGTTCAGTATTGAGTCCCGGGAAGAGTTCCCTTTTAATTGACCCTCTAGTTGATTCAACCAAATCATTAGGGAGCGGGATGTACATGCAGCTGCCACTGCTGGTTTTAGACCTCCTCCTGCTGCCTCCCAGGAGCCTTTGAGGAAGGCGTCCGCCTTCTTGTCCATAGGGTCTTTTAGGACCCCCATATCTTCAAACGGGAGGGCGAATTTCTTTGGAGCCTTAGCTATGGCTACATCTAACTTGGGAGCTTTCTCCCAAAACGAGCAGGATTCATCCTCGAAGGGGTATTTCCTTTTTGGAGTTAAAAGAGTCTTTTTCATTGGTTTTTTCCATTCTTTTTTAATTAAAGCCGCTATTGCGTCATTAAGCGGAAAAGCCCTTCTCTTTTTTGTTCTAGACCCCTAAACATGATGTCCTGCACCGATTTTTTGGGGTGGGAGTCTACTAACCCCATAGTACTTCTCACTGCTTTTATGAGGCCATCGGTGTCTTCTAGTGGGAAACAGTTGTGCCCCCCCCCCCCCCCCCGAGGAAGAAGAGGATGATGAAGATGAGGAGTTAGAGGATACTGAACTCGCACTATCGCTGTCAGTTTTTGACGCCGGAGACGGGGACCTGTTTCTGGTCTTTCTCCATTTTTTTCCACTTTTTAGGGATCTAAAGGTGTCTTCCACTTGCTACTTAATCAGGTTTTTTAGATCGGCTGCAAACCCGGGAAGACTTTCAGATACTGTCTGCTGTATGCAAGTATTACATAATCTCTTCTCCCAGGCGGGTGGAAGATCTTCTCTACAGATGGCACAGATTTTATGCTTGGTTTTACCTAAGCTTTTCCTCCCCGGTTGGGGTTTCTCTGCCTCTGGCTTTTTCCCCCGACGCCGTACTGGACTCCTTACTGTGTTGGGACCTTTGGCGTTCTTTACTGCTGGTGTCCTGGTATCCTTTCTGTTGTCGCCGTTTTTGCTGCTGCTGCTGCAGCGACGCTATAGGTTGAGGTGATTCTAGCAAAGGTGATGCCGGGTCGCTCATACTGCTGCTGGTCTGCGGTCGCTGCCCTGATAATGCGCGCTGCGCTGGTGCTGCGACGACTAGTAGCTCCTGAGGCTCCTGCTGACAATACTGCAGAGCCACTGGGAGATTGTAACTACTCCCATTAAAAGATTTCCCGCCACTCTTTTTTTCTTCTTTTTTTTTGCGCCTGCGCAGTAGCTCCTAGCGGCGGCGAGGAGCGCCGAACGCCGACGCCTGCGCAGACGAGCTGCTCGGCGGCGTCTGCGCAGATCAATCCTGGGCACCCGAGCGGCAATCGACCGCCGGCGCCTGCGCAGAACACTCTGCCGCATCGCGAGACCAGCGATTTCCGGGCATGCGCCGTGCTTTCAAGATGGCGCCCGGGAGTGCAGATATGGCGCTGCTGACCGGGGCTCCCGGTCCTATGCAGCCCCCAAACGCGCGGTTCTGCACGCCAGGTGGCGGTACAGTGTGCAGACTGACGCTTCCTAGGGAGGGCCGCGCCACACCTCCCGCAACCACAGAGGGACCCCCCTGGATGTTGCCGCAGCTGCATCTTACCTGGGGAGGTGACCGCGAACTCCTTGTCACCTCCCCCGCACACCCTAGAGGCCCACTAGCCCCCAGCGGTGGCGCTTCGGGTAACCACCCCAGCCGAGGCACAGGGACCCCAGCTGCCTGAGTCGGACTGGTTGGCCCCGGAATCCCACGTTGATTTGGTAAGTCCGTAGTTCTCCCATCAAGGACAGGAAACCAACTGATGCGGGAGAGTGGTACCGCCTTTTTATCTGTAGGTTTCCTGTCCTTGGTGGGCGGATCCCCTCTCTCCGTGGTGCCGTCATGGGCGACAGAGAAAAAAACCTTTTAAAGGATATATGGCTGACAACCTTACAGCGAGCGACCGTTATGGCAGCAGAATCCACAGACGTGCACCCTCTCACCACCCACCGTTGCCCTCCAGAGGGTGACTGACAGGTTTCTCTCAATCGACAGTAAAATGAAGATACTGGTCAACGAGCGGCTGGAGGATGTGCTGAGCACATTGCCTGTTCTGCTAGAGAAGGTGCTAAAGTCACGCTGTCCAAGTGTGCGACACTGGTGACCTGTCCTGAAGCCCCATACACATTATGTGGGCCAACCTGCAGACTCCGGACCCTCACCCAATATGTCTGGGGGTCTACCAACTGCAGGAACCTGGCAGAGGCTCTCTCAAACAACACAGGAGGCTTGGCCAGGCGGAGTGTTCCTGTGTATGACAGAGGCTAGGCCGGCAGCTACTAATGTGTCTGACCAGCTTCAGGCTGCATTCACATGATGCAGGTTTTTGTGTTTTTTTTTTTTTTTGCTGCGATGATAAATCTGCAGAATTATTGCTACAATTTATATATATATATTGTTTTTTTTAAAAAAAGCTATGTGACTGCGATGTGTGAATGCAACCTTAGGATAGGTCATCAATCCCACATGGCTGGGGGTCCAACACCCGGCCCCACCACCGATCAGGTCCTCTGCCCGTAGTTGACCAGCTCAGCTCTGCCCAACGTGTAGTGTTCCACTCTTATTCAGAAGATGGATGGTTTTGGTGGCGCCGCGTTGGTCTCTGGACAGCTGATGTCATGTATGACCACGGCAGCCAATCACGATGCTGTCATGTACACTGCTGAGGCCAGCGATTGGCTGCAGGGGTCACATGGATGTACATATCGCTGCAGGAGACGGACTTGCCACACAAATAGAGACTGCATTTGGACACACATTGATCACCTGTAGCATTCAGGGTGAGGGTTTTTTTAGGATTATTATCCATTTTTAGAGGTTTTTTCTGTATCAATGCAAGAATTACAGCAAGTGTGGCCGGCACAACCACAGGCGGAGGCCACGAGAGCCGGACCCCGGGGAGACCACGGTGCTGGCAATATAGTGCGGCCACCGGAGCCACGACTGCATGCAGAGCACTGCTATGGGTATGTGCATGGCAGAGGCAGGGCTATGAAGGCATCAATAGGACATGCAGCCACTAAGAGGTTCTGCAGCAGCTGGGACTGTGAAATGCAATGGGGACAATGATGGCAGCACTGGTTTATTTCCTATGGAATGAAGGGCGGCAGCTGCCTGCACAGCACACACGTGCAATGACTGCCGCAGTCCCAGCACTGACAGCTCGGTGACGAGCCCGGCGGCTCACCTCCACAACACGTGTCTGTCCCGGGGAACTGTCGCTGAGGAACGGGCGCGGGGCCTGACGGATCTCCCAGTCACGTTCGGCAGCAGCCGGCGTCCCAGAGACGGAAAGGGCGGGGCGACGCGAGTGACGACACACAACGCCTGCGTCCTATTGGTTGGTAGGGAGGGTTGGAGGTCAGGTGACTGCACATGCTGCTTCCTGACTCGCACAGGCGGCGTGCGCGCCGCTGACTCTGCTGGTGACATGACACGGAGCGGAGCTGCCCGGCCTCCTGCTGATGACAAATCACCGCTTCTCCCTGTTGTCTTTTTTATTCAAAGCAGTCTAGTGTTCTCTGTTGTCAGCCTGGGGAAAAGCGAGACTGCAGGGTTATTCATTCAATGGGATTACTTAAAAAAAACCTCCTCCCTATTACTGCGCTTCTCACTAGTATCCCACTATCACATTTATCTACTTTTTCTGACACTGTGAAAGTGTGAGATGCGATCACTGCATGAGACAACGCAGGTGGGTGATCACTGCATAAGACATAGTGGGTGGGGTGATCATTGCATAATACATGGCAGGTGGGTGATCACTGCATAACACATGACAGGTGGGTGATCACTGCATAATACATGGCAGGTGGGTGATCCCTGCATACTACATGGCAGGTGGGTGATCACTGCATAATACATGGCAGGTGGGTGATCACTGCATAATACATAGCGGGTGGGTGATCACTGCATAATACATAGTGGGTGGGTGATCACTGCATAAGACATAGTGGGTGGGTGATCCCTGCATAATACATAGCGGGTGGGTGATCACTGCATAAGACATAGTGGGTGATCACTGCATAATACATGGCGGGTGGGTGATCACTGCATAATACATGGCAGGTGGGTGATCACTGCATAATACATGACAGGTGTGTGATCACTGCATAATACATGGCAGGTGGGTGATCCCTGCATACTACATGGCAGGTGGGTGATCACTGCATAACACATGACAGGTGTGTGATCACTGCATAATACATGGCAGGTGGGTGATCACTGCATAATACATGGCAGGTGGGTGATCACTGCATAACACATGACAGGTGTGTGATCACTGCATAATACATGGCAGGTGGGTGATCCCTGCATACTACATGGCAGGTGGGTGATCACTGCATAAGACATGGCAGGTGGGTGATCACTGCATAATACATGGCAGGTGGGTGATCACTGCATAATACATGGCAGGTGGGTGATCACTGCATAATACATGGCAGGTGGGTGATCACTGCATAATACATGGCAGGTGGGTGATCACTGCATAATACATGGCAGGTGGGTGATCACTGCATAATACATGGCAGGTGGGTGATCACTGCATAATACATAGCGGGTGGGTGATCCCTGCATAAGACATGGCGGGTGGGTGATCACTGCATAACACATGGCAGGTGGGTGATCACTGCATAATACATGGCAGGTGGGTGATCACTGCATAATACATAGCGGGTGGGTGATCACTGCATAATACATGGCAGGTGGGTGATCACTGCATAATACATGGCAGGTGGGTGATCACTGCATAATACATAGCGGGTGGGTGATCCCTGCATAAGACATGGCGGGTGGGTGATCACTGCATAACACATGGCGGGTGGGTGATCACTGCATAACACATGGCAGGTGGGGTGATCACTGCATAATACATGGCAGGTGGGTGATCACTGCATAATACATGGCAGGTGTGTGATCACTGCATAATACATGGCAGGTGTGTGATCACTGCATAATACATGGCAGGTGGGTGATCACTGCATAATACATGGCAGGTGGGTGATCACTGCATAATACATGGCAGGTGGGTGATCACTGCATAATACATAGCGGGTGGGGTGATCATTGCATAATACATGGCAGGTGGGTGATCACTGCATAATACATAGCGGGTGGGTGATCCCTGCATAACACATGGCAGGTGGGTGATCACTGCATAATACATGGCGGGTGGGTGATCACTGCATAAGACATGGCGGGTGGGTGATCACTGCATAACACATGGCAGGTGGGTGATCACTGCATAATACATGGCGGGTGGGTGATCACTGCATAAGACATGGCGGGTGGGGTGATCACTGCATAAGACATGGCGGGTGGGTGATCACTGCATAAGACATGGCGGGTGGGTGATCACTGCATAAGACATGGCGGGTGGGTGATCACTGCATAAGACATGGCGGGTGGGTGATCACTGCATAACACATGGCGGGTGGGTGATCACTGCATAACACACGGCGGGTGGGTGATCACTGCATAACACATGGCAGGTGGGTGATCACTGCATAACACATGGCAGGTGGGTGATCACTGCATAACACATGGCAGGTGGGTGATCACTGCATAAGACAGTGGGTGGGTGATCACTGCATAACACATGGCAGGTGGGTGATCACTGCATAAGACATGGCAGGTGGGTGATCACTGCATAACACATGGCAGGTGGGTGATCACTGCATAAGACATAGCGGGTGGGTGATCACTGCATAAGACATGGCTGGTGGTTGATCACTGCATAAGACATGGCGGGTGGGTGATCACTACATAACACATGGCGGGTGGGTGATCACTGCATAACACATGGCGGGTGGGTGATCACTACATAACACATGGCGGGTGGGTGATCACTACATAACACATGGCGGGTGGGTGATCACTGCATAACACATGGCGGGTGGGTGATCACTGCATGAGACAATGAAATTTAAAGAGGCGGAGGGCACCACTAAGTATATAAATAAATATTGGGGCTCACCAAGGACTCGAAAAACTACGATAAGACCAAGGAAAAGAAAAGATGTCCACAAAAATGGGAGCACCTCAAACAAATATCAAAAAATACAAAGTTTTTATTGATAAACATAACAACAATATACCACACAAAAAACAAGGCTAAAAACATTTAAAAGTGCAAAATATAACACAGAAGAACACAGCAGTCATATCCTAATATAGGGAAAATGACGACCCACAACCCTATCCCCTCCCAAAAGACAGAGATATATATAAAGCGTAATGACCTAAAACACGGTCATGTATCCATATACAATGTAAACAATACAGAAAAACATTGTCCATGTAATACTCTCAAACCTCAGCTGAAAAAGTGCAGTGCATACATACGCATAGATCTACTGATATCACAGTACCATATAGTCCTAAAAAAATATTTTATAAATCAAGAAAAAATGCTAACTGGCATGTAACAATCCATGCCTAGGCGGCTGCTGAAAAAGGCTTATTACACACAGATTGAAAACATGCTAGACATGGTAATCTCATGCATGTCGGAATTGAGCATGTACCTACACCTAAAGAGATCCATATACGCGTGAAAAACCAGGGTCATATGCAGGCTAATGAGGGAAAGAAATAAGAGAGAGGGAGAGGGCTGTGGGGTGCAACCCACACGTATCGCCGCAGCTGTGGCGGCTTCCTCAGGGAAAAAATAGCATACTGTGTGAAATGCTGAGCAGAAATATATACCAGATCATAATAAAATAGATGGTGTTCACCTGTTTGGAGGCGGCAGCAGAGAAGCACATGGAGCAAGATGGTCGCGGCCATAATGTTAATCCTGAGTAGCGGCGTTTTGCTAATAAAGTTGTGTGATGGCCAGACCCGCGCATGCGCACAAACCACAAGTGCGCCTGTAGCTAATCCTCGGCGACCTGATTCCATACATGAGTGCGCCTGCGCGCTAAGTAGATAATACAAGAAAGAGCGCACACCTGTTACAACGACGGTCCCAAAGAAACACGGCACCCAACTCAGCAGCACGATCGTCATGCTAGACAGCTGCTGTTTTAAATATAGCTGCATTTTAACCAAATCCACGCATGTACATAAAGGAACAGGGGAACAAGTAAATACGGCGCAGACATAACTCCACCAGTGGTAGCCCAGCTGTTGCCACGAACAGCCACACTCTTGTCCAGACTATTAAAAACCTTTTGACACATGCAGCGTCACCAGGGGAATGAAGAAGGCGCAGTATAATCATAAAGAATATACGTGTTAATCCACATGAATACCACAGATATCACATATATTTATTAATTAAAGGTCAACTATAGCAATATAGATACACAAAAAGTGTATACAGAACTATCTATACACAGAATACGAGATGCAGTGCAGTCATATGTATATACAGAAGATGTTAGCAAAACTGTCTATATACAGAAAACAAAGTACGAAATTGGGCTGATCACATAATATGGCAACAGAGCAACCGACCCTATAAAGCGTTTGCCCATATATATATATTGACGGAGAACTTGTAAAACGCATAAATGGCAATTGAATACGTGCACACATAGCCGCAAGTATACGTTTATCCGCATAAATATACGTGGCCACAAAATGTACTGTAACCCCAAGACCAACTCGAAAGGTGGCCTAAACATATTAAAGAAACAAATGAATAAATAAATAAATTGAGGCCCAGGAGGCACACAAAAAGGACAATAAGCTTGATACTATAAGGTACTGTGATATACATAATATTTATATAGTGTATCAAAATCCTGTTAAAAAGTTGCCCTGTAAAGACCGTATCAATAGCGAACCAACAATAAAGATAGTGAAAAAGAGATCCGAACAAGACCCATAAATATAGGCACAGATGTACATACATGAACCAGAGCCCTGAAAACGCCAGATGCCATATGGTACTGTGATATAGACTGAACCCACTAGATATATACCAACCATACTAAATGCGCAACAAACAATGCAATGTGTTACATTGTGCTAAATGCCACACGCCAAGGATCCCTAGATCAAATCCCACTCCAAATCATATATTAAGCATAGAAGCCAGTGAATAAAAGTTCTTCATTTAGTCCATTTGGCGATGTACTCTTTAGGTCATAGATCCAACGTGACTCTCGTCGTAGGAGTTCCTTGGTTAAATCCCCCCCACTAATGTTGCCCAGAATTTGGTCGACAACCATAATCCGCATACCCTGATGCCTGCTGTTGTGGAATTCCATGAAATGGGATGCAACAGATGAGACGGTTTTGGCTTTAGCAATGTCCGCCTTAGCATTTGCAATGTTCGACATATGTTGTTGGACCCTCCGTCTTACTTCTTGGGTTGTCTGTCCAACGTATAGCTTCGGACATGAACAGATCAACACATAGACCAAATTCCTTGACCTGCAGTTGGAATATCTCCTCGCTTTCAGTTCTCCTGGAAAAATCGGCAGGGTTAAAGAATTAGTGGCAGCCATGTAAGGGCAAACATTGCAATTACCACACGGGAAAGTTCCCTTCATCCTGTTTCCTGATCCCAATCTCACAGTTGGCCTTTTAAAAAGGCTGGTGGTAAGAACATCTTTGAGATTCCTGGCCCTCCTGGCAATAATCCTCGGTCTATCTGATAGGAAAGGCCTCAATTTGTTCTCATTCAGCAATATCCCCCAGTGCTTACCCAGGATATTGTAGACATCCTGCCACTGATTGTTATATGCCGTAATTAGATTAATAGTTGGCATACCTTTAGGAGCTTTTGGCTCCAAAAGACTCAGTCTATTGCTCTTCCGTGAATGCTCAAAAGCACGTGCTATGGTCTTTCGCGGGTACCCTCTTTTTGACAGACGAGTGCTAAGATCATGTGCCCCCTCCCGAAAATCTAAATCTGAACTGCAATTACGCCTTACCCTCAAAAATTGGCCTTTCGGGAGATTATTCCGTAAGTGCTGAGGGTGAAAGCTTGAATAATGAAGGACGTTATTTGTAGCTGTGGTCTTGCGAAAAATCTTAGTTTGAATCTGGTTGCCAACCTTCATCACCTGGCGGGTGGGTGATCACTGCATAAGACATGGCAGGTGGGTGATCACTGCAGAACACATGGCGGGTGGGTGATCACTGCATAAGACATAGTGGGTGGGTGATCACTGCAGAACACATGGCGGGTGGGTGATCACTGCATAAGACATGGCAGGTGGGGGATCACTGCACAACACATGGCGGGTGGGTGCTCACTGCATAAGACATGGCGGGTGGGGTGATCACTGCATAAGACATGGCGGGTGGGTGATCACTGCATAACACATGGCAGGTGGGGTGATCACTGCATAAGACATGGTGGGTGGGGTGATCACTGCTAATACATGGCAGGTGGGTGATCACTGCATAACACATGGCGGGTGGGTGATCACTGCATAACACATGGCAAGTGGGTGATCACTGCATAACACATGGCGGGTGGGGTAATCACTGCATAACACATGGCAGGTGGGTGATCACTGCAGAACACATGGCGGGTGGGGTGATCACTGCATAACACATGGCAGGTGGGTGATCACTGCATGACAAATGGCAGGTGGGTGATGACTGCAGAACACATGGTAGGTGGGTGATCACTGCATAACACATGGCGGGTGGGTGATCACTGCATAACACATGGCGGGTGGGTGATCACTGCTTAACACATGGCAGGTGGGGTGATCACTGCATAAGACATGGCGGGTGGGGTGATCACTGCTAAAACATGGCAGGTGGGTGATCACTGCATAACACGTGGCAGGTGGGTGATCACTGCGTAACACATGGCAGGTGGGTGATCATTGCATAACACATGGCAGGTGGGGTGATCACTGCATAATACATGGCAGGTGGGGTGATCACTGCTAACACATGGCAGGTGGGGTGATCACTGCATAACATGGCAGGTGGGTGATCACTGCATAACACATGGCAGGTGGGTGATCACTGCATAACACATGGCAGGTGGGGTGATCACTGCTAACACATGGCAGGTGGGTGATCACTGCATAATACATGGCAGGTGGGGTGATCACTGCATAACATGGCAGGTGGGGTGATCACTGCATAACATGGCAGGTGGGGTGATCACTGCTAACACATGGCAGGTGGGTGATCACTGCATAACACATGGCAGGTGGGGTGATCACTGCATAACAGATGGCGGCTGGGTGATCACTGCATAACACATGGCAGGTGGGGTGATCACTGCATAACATGGCAGGTGGGGTGATCACTGCATAACATGGCAGGTGGGGTGATCACTGCTAACACATGGCAGGTGGGTGATCACTGCATAATACATGGCAGGTGGGGTGATCACTGCTAACACATGGCAGGTGGGGTGATCACTGCATAACATGGCAGGTGGGTGATCTCTGCATAACACATGGCAGGTGGGTGATCACTGCATAACACATGGCAGGTGGGGTGATCACTGCTAACACATGGCAGGTGGGTGATCACTGCATAATACATGGCAGGTGGGGTGATCACTGCATAACATGGCAGGTGGGGTGATCACTGCTAACACATGGCAGGTGGGTGATCACTGCATAACACATGGCAGGTGGGGTGATCACTGCATAACAGATGGCGGCTGGGTGATCACTGCATAACACATGGCAGGTGGGGTGATCACTGCATAACATGGCAGGTGGGGTGATCACTGCATAACATGGCAGGTGGGGTGATCACTGCTAACACATGGCAGGTGGGTGATCACTGCATAACACATGGCAGGTGGGTGATCACTGCATAACACATGGGAGGTTGGGTGATCACAGCTAACACATGGCAGGTGGGGGATCACTGCTAACACATGGCAGGTGGGAGATCACTGCATAACACATGGCAGGTGGGGTGATCACTGCATAATACATGGCAGGTGGGGTGATCACTGCTAACACATGGCAGGTGGGGTGATCACTGCATAATACATGGCAGGTGGGGTGATCACTGCTAACACATGGCAGGTGGGGGATCACTGCATAACACATGGCAGGTGGGGTGATCACTGCATAATACATGGCAGGTGGGGTGATCACTGCTAACACATGGCAGGTGGGGGATCACTGCATAACACATGGCAGGTGGGGTGATCACTGCATAATACATGGCATGTGGGGTGATCACTGCTAACACATGGCAGGTGGGGTAATCACTGCTAACACATGGCAGGTGGGGTGATCACTGCATAACACATGGCAGGTGGGGTGATCACTGCTAACAAATGTCAGGTGGGGTGATCACTGCATAATACATGGCAGGTGGGGTAATCACTGCTAACACATGGCAGGTGGGGTGATCACTGCATAACACATGGCAGGTGGGGTGATCACTGCATAACATGGCAGGTGGGGTGATCACTGCATAACATGGCAGGTGGGGTGATCACTGCTAACACATGGCAGGTGGGGTGATCACTGCATAATACATGGCAGGTGGGGTGATCACTGCATAACACATGGCAGGTGGGGTGATCACTGCTAACAAATGTCAGGTGGGGTGATCACTGCATAATACATGGCAGGTGGGGTAATCACTGCTAACACATGGCAGGTGGGGTGATCACTGCATAACACATGGCAGGTGGGGTGATCACTGCATAACACATGGCAGGTGGGGTGATCACTGCATAACATGGCAGGTGGGGTGATCACTGCATAACATGGCAGGTGGGGTGATCACTGCTAACACATGGCAGGTGGGGTGATCACTGCATAATACATGGCAGGTGGGGTAATCACTGCTAACACATGGCAGGTGGGGTGATCACTGCATAACACATGGCAGGTGGGGTGATCACTGCATAACATGGCAGGTGGGGTGATCACTGCATAACATGGCAGGTGGGGTGATCACTGCTAACACATGGCAGGTGGGTGATCACTGCATAACACATGGCAGGTGGGTGATCACTGCATAACACATGGGAGGTTGGGTGATCACAGCTAACACATGGCAGGTGGGGGATCACTGCTAACACATGGCAGGTGGGAGATCACTGCATAACACATGGCAGGTGGGGTGATCACGGCATAATACATGGCATGTGGGGTGATCACTGCTAACACATGGCAGGTGGGGTAATCACTGCTAACACATGGCAGGTGGGGTGATCACTGCATAACACATGGCAGGTGGGGTGATCACTGCTAACAAATGTCAGGTGGGGTGATCACAGCATAACACATGGCAGGTGGGGTGATCACTGCATAATACATGGCAGGTGGGGTGATCACTGCTAACACATGGCAGGTGGGGTGATCACTGCTAACACATGGCAGGTGGGGTGATCACTGCTAACACATGGCAGGAGGGGTGATCACAGCATAACACATGGCAGGTGGGGTGATCACTGCATAATACATGGCAGGTGGGGTGATCACTGCTAACACATGGCAGGTGGGGTGATCACTGTATAAGACTTGGCAAGTGGGGTAATCACTGTATAAGACATGGCAGGTGGGTGATCACTGCATAATACATGGCAGGCAGGGTGATCACTGCATGACAGGTGGGGTGATCATTGCATGACACATGGTGGGTGGGGTGTTCACTGCTAACACATGGCAGGTGGGGTGATCACTGCTAACACATGGCAGGTGGGGTGATCACTGCTAACACATGGCAGGAGGGGTGATCACAGCATAACACATGGCAGGTGGGGTGATCATTGCATGACACATGGCAGGTGGGGTGATCACTGCATAACATGGCAGGTGGGGTGATCACTGCATAACACATGGCAGGTGGGGTGATCACTGCATGACACATGACAGGTGGGTGATCACTGCATAACATGGCAGGTGGCGTGATCACTGCATAACATGGCAGGTGGGGAGATCACTGCATAATACATGGCAGGTGGGGTGATCACTGCTAACACATGGCAGGTGGGGTGATCACTGCTAACACATGGCAGGAGGGGTGATCACAGCATAACACATGGCAGGTGGGGTGATCACTGCATAATACATGGCAGGTGGGGTGATCACTGCTAACACATGGAAGGTGGGGTGATCACTGTGTAAGACATGGCAAGTGGGGTAATCACTGTATAAGACATGGCAGGTGGGTGATCACTGCATAATACATGGCAGGCAGGGTGATCACTGCATGACAGGTGGGGTGATCATTGCATGACACATGGTGGGTGGGGTGTTCACTGCATGACACATGGCAGGTGGGGTGATCACTGCATAACATGGCAGGTGGGGTGATCACTGCATAACACATGGCAGGTGGGGTGATCACTGCATGACACATGACAGGTGGGTGATCACTGCATAACATGGCAGGTGGGGAGATCACTGCATAACACATGGCTGGTGGGGTGATCACTGCATAACACATGGCAGGTGGGGTGATCACTGCTAACAAATGTCAGGTGGGGTGATCACAGCATAACACATGGCAGGTGGGGTGATCACTGCATAATACATGGCAGGTGGGGTGATCACTGCTAACACATGGCAGGTGGGTGATCACTGCTAACACATGGCAGGAGGGGTGATCACAGCATAACACATGGCAGGTGGGGTGATCACTGCATAATACATGGCAGGTGGGGTGATCACTGCTAACACATGGCAGGTGGGGTGATCACTGTATAAGACATGGCGGGTGGGTGATCACTGCATAAGACATGGCGGGTGGGTGATCACTGCATAAGACATGGCGGGTGGGTGATCACTGCATAACACATGGCGGGTGGGTGATCACTGCATAACACACGGCAGGTGGGTGATCACTGCATAATACATGGCAGGCAGGGTGATCACTGCATGACACATGGTGGGTGGGGTGTTCACTGCATGACACATGGCAGGTGGGGTGATCACTGCATAACATGGCAGGTGGGGTGATCACTGCATAACACATGGCAGGTGGGGTGATCACTGCATGACACATGACAGGTGGGTGATCACTGCATAACATGGCAGGTGGGTGATCACTGCATAATACATGGCAGGCAGGGTGATCACTGCATGACAGGTGGGGTGATCATTGCATGACAATGGTGGGTGGGGTGTTCACTGCATGACACATGGCAGGTGGGGTGATCACTGCATAACATGGCAGGTAGGGAGATCACTGCATAACACATGGCTGGTGGGGTGATCACTGCTCATCATCAAGCTTGGAGGTACACAATCTTATTAGGTAACGAGCTAGCAGGTCCACAGTCGTGTCTTTTACCGAGGCGAAACAGTTGACTTTTTGATGACACTTGTAAGGTCCTGCTAACAATCTGCTCAGACCTGCATAACTCTGCAACTGTCTGTGTCACTGTCTTAGAAGTGCAGCTCACACCTCGCTGCAGTATCCCGCAGGAGCCTTTTCTAGCATTTTACGTACACTTGCATTCTATTGAGTCCATCACACTCAGGCTTGTTTATTAGCCGTCTCTAACATGGCATCCTCTCCCCACTTAGGCATCAGCCTCCAGACTCCTCTGGTCAGACTGGGCCCAGCTCCTACAGCTTCACAAACAGGTATAAGTGTGTGTGCTCCCCTCTATTGTGCCAAACCTAATGTGAAAGTGGCCAGTCTCCTCCACCTGGGACAAATCCCACGTGACTGCTGCTCAGGCTGGAGCTTATTTTATTCTGCCGGGGGCTATCCAGGAATTAAGATAATGCACTTTAATTGCAAATGTTCACTTGCCCCCACGGCTAGCTACCTACCAACCCCTACAGGCACGCAAGTCTCTTCCTTTTCTGAGATGCTACAGAGGACATGAGGAGGCACTTGGGATGACCCATGACACCGCCATCTTATATACCGCCTAGTGCACTTTTGAGTGTTAAGATACAGTGCAAAACCCTTCACGACTACTGCTGCAATGCGGAACAAGAGCACGTATCAATCTATAGTGCATAGCATAGAAAACATCAAAATGCGTCTAGAGATTTTCAAAAATGTCAGCTCCAAAATTGTCTCCATTTAAACGAGTTGTCCTCTCTGTTTGTTGTTGTGTATTTCAAACTGAAAAAAAAACAACAAACTAATCTGTTACTCAGTCTTCACTGGTCCATCGATGCCTCACTGCCGCTGCTTCAGTCTTTAGTGATTGGCTGCAGCAGTCACGTCACGTCTTCAATGCGCGTAGCCATTAGACTCAGTGTCTTTGCCATTTTTTCAATTTTTTTACATGTTATATCTGATCTGGAGAGATAAGTTATTTTTGAGTTCTTGGTACAGAAATGAAAATATCAACAATTTAGGAACACCTTTTGTTAATCAAAACTGTAAACTAAGTATCACACGTTATTTACATGTACTATTACTATTTATTAATATACTTACTACAGGGTATTTGCTCATTTGGTTTTTATCTTAGGTTCTGAATATCAACTATTTTGTATGTTTTTAAACCTTTTCTAAGGGAACATGCAGATTTTGTACTTAGTTTTTTTTTTTTTTTTAATCAAGAACATTTTTTGAATTTTACACTATTTGCTCGATCATCAGTCCAAAGAATGGGACTCAAATATGCGACTGATTGTATGATCCCTTCAATAATGCATTGAGGTTAGTTGAGAAAGGGATGGACATGGTGGCAGAAGGCACAAAATATTGAGCTCAGTGATCCACAATGGTGTGATTTATTTTTATAACAGTAGACAAACATGTTAAAGCCATGTATAATGGGATATTTTCCTTAGACAATTATAGCATGTCCAGAGGCTATGGCATAAATACCAACTCCCGTCAGTGGAGAAGTGGTCATACATGGGCAACTCTGTACATTGCCTTCCACAAAATTTGCCAAAAAGTAGTGCAATCTCCTAGTAATCGATGAAGATCTCTAGGTATACATGGCCACCTCTCCACTAACAGCAGTGCTGCACCAGACAGAAAGAAGGGATCAGCTACGTCCCGGTCCCGTGGGTATACCATCTCCGCATAAATTGAGAATACCTCTTTAAGGTGGCCTAGTGAGCGAAGACTATGGCAATACACTGGGGGCAATTCATCAAAATCAGTGATTCTCTCGCTGGTCTTGATGAGGGGGTGTGTTGGATTAGACGTGCCTTGGTGAGGGGGGGTGTTGCACGTTGCGCAAAAAATTGAGACTTTTCAAAGCTTTTTTTTCGTCAGAAAAAGCATTGAGGATGGCCCCTAATGTGGTTACAGGCTTCTCAGAAAAATCGGCAGTGATCAGAGTGTTAACCGTAAGGACTGTGTCACCTTTTTCCTTTGCAATTGTGTAATCCTATTTTCTATAGGGTGCTAATAATTAGCTGTAATAATACATCATAATTTATATACTTCGTAGTCGGTATTTCATGCCATATTCAAACAAAGCAACTTAACCAGCAGATTTTCGCTAAAAAGTTACATCTTTTTCCAAAATTAAATTGTCCAGTTAAATTTTTTCAATTTTTTTTCTCCCTCGCCATCTGTGCAGCTCGAATTACCACATTTTAAGAGTTCAGACTCTACCTCCCTTCTGCTTCAGTTCCTTTGTTGGCTTCCCATTAAATTCAGAGCAACCTACATAATTCACCTCCCCTTATTTGGCGTCTTACATCTTTGTCCCTCATTATATCATGCTCTCTTCTGTGTGCTTCCCAAGACTTTTCACCGTCTCTTCTTCTGTGTCCTATCTGAACCCTTGGAACTTTTATTTCCTTCCTAATCCACCAAGCTTCCCCTTACTGTTCCTTCAAGTCACCTTTGCAGAAAAGGTTTATCTGTCAGTCAAAAATAAAAATGATATTTGGTGCCCGATCTGTATCTAACCAGTCACGGTGTGATTCTTGCTTTTCAAACTTTGTTAATTAGTGACAACTAAATTGGAAATGTATTAATCCAATTATTGAAATGGTTACATTTATTATAACATAGACATGATCTTATTCCTGCCAGTGTTACATGATGTATGGGACAGTGCAGAATGGTGAACCCAATGACTACATGAAGGTGTCTGTGACTCTAGATACGTTTAGCATACATTTATTCCAGAATTCTCAGATGAATTTCTATGGTATTACAAATAGGAAGTGGATTTTTATTCAATAATACATTAGAAATGTTTACCATATGAACAATTGCTGGCAAGAAGAAATATGTAATCTCCTAAGAATCCAGAAGCAACACACAAATATTTTAAAACCACTCATTGTGTCCGTATCGCTAGTTCCTTATAGATGCTTTCCTATGCACTTACAATTTTTGAGCCACTATCGAATCGATTGTTTCCCAGCACTCTGGGGTTCCTCAGAAGCTTGTGAGTCGCCCGCCAGGGCTGTGGGGTACTCGGTACTGGGTCCGGTAGGCTCAAAGGGGGATGTCACGGTGGCGGTGACCCGATCCTTGGCCCTGGGCGCCCATGTTAAAAGGATGGTCTTTAAAGGGGTTTTGAGAATAAAGTTTGTTCGTGACGCCACCTGTGGTATTCGGTCAGTAGGGGTCCTCTGGGGTGATGGTATGGCAGCTAGATGGTATAACTTCCCACAGGTGAAGTAGGTCCCTAGGGCTCCCGTGTGTAGATGAAGATGGTGAATGGTGCAGTAAAGAACGGAGGACACAGGTTTGCATTCACTTTACCTGGTTTACTGTAGGCTTCAGGCAACCGCAGTCCAGGGCACCAGATCACAGGTACAGGCAGGGTCCGGCCGGCTTGGAAGCGAATCCAGAGTCCCCTTTACCAGGGGGAGATGAAAGCCTTCTTCAAAGTGCGGCGGTGTCGTAGTCCCTTACTGCCAATGGCTTCTGATAAGGTCCTCACAGTTTTCTCTGTCCTCCATAAAGGTTAGGACAGAAACCCGTATGACAGGTGACTTGAGCCTTTTTATAGGGTCTCTATCACGACCCGGGCTCTATGTGCCACTGTGCCTCCTGGGTATTAAGGCAGACAGGTGATTTATAATCCAGCTGTCCTGCCGGTTTCTGCTGTGCCTCCTAGAGTCTGACACAACCTCGGTCATCTGGCTACCAGTATCTGAGCTCTCCAGGGAGGTAGCCCAGTCACAGCTGTCCTCCCCTGTCTCCTGTGCTTCACTCTCCTGCACACTTTCTACAAACTGTCTTTTCCTTCTGTATTCTCTTTCTCCAGGAGCTGCAGCAACTCTGGCTACACAGCCCCTTCAGTCTTTCTGACAGGTCTGACTTCTCTCTTCTCTGTCCACTGACAGACTGACTGACTTCCTTTCCCTCCAGCCCAGAATATAGGGAAGTTCCCCTTAATCCGGGTTCAGAGCTCCCCCTTCAGGCCTGGAGTATGAACATGTTGTGTGTATGTGATTACATGATAAAAGAGATCTTTCATCGCTTCCAAGCGTGACATCACTCTCCCTGTGAGGAAAGCAATGCCACTGTGACGACCAGGACCCTGGGGCGTCACATATGCTCTTCCCAAAAGACCAAGTAAGAGCTAGAATTTTTGCTGATTTATTTCAGCTTGTTCATAGACGCTTGGAAAGAGTCTAAGCAATTAAAACATTTTGGGGTCGATTTATTAAAACTGGCATAGCGCACACCCCTTAATGAATTTGACACTTCTTCGAAGTGGTTTGCACCTCCATTTGCCTTTCTGTCGTGCAAAATGCCATCAGTTTTGATGATTAAATTTAATGGGCGTACGTGGTCACTCCCCTGTCTCGCCCGGCTTTGCCCATTTTGGTAGAGTCCATTTAAAAATGAAAAAGTTTTTGTGCATCATCCCATTGTGCAAAAATTTGACAACTTTTTAAAACACTTTTCAACACTTTTCTGGTGTAAAAGCTTTGATGAATCAGCCCCATACAATTCTAGAATCTCGGCCCTCTTAAAAGAAGAATTATATTGAAAGGGTTGTTCCAATCTTCCTAAATAGGCATAGTTGGGTATCACTTGTAAAATCAAGCAGCTTTGCGTTTTACTTATTGAAATTTACCCCACTCCCCTATAATCCTAATTCTATTTTGTATTGTTTCCAGCTCATTGGCTGCACTGATGGCCTAGCATGAGCAGTGTTTACAAGCTCTTTTCTATTGAGCTTGTAAACCCTTCTCTGAAGTGGGCTGGGATGCTGGAGCTCCCCAGTAGCTCCTGATACCGGCAAGGTTTTACTTCCATATAAGAAACTATTTTATGGATTCCACTATGGAAATAAGTTGTAATAATATATTGTAAACTAAAATATGTATTAAATCAATGATTCCAAAACCAATTACCACATGGGAAGCTTCGAAGAATTTTGCCACTTCCAAGGAACCCATAACTCTTATTTATACCTCTAAGAGGCTTGGTGTAAGGAAGGATAACGCTGTCAATAATTCTTGCCTATCAGTAAATTCTGGTTTATGTTTAGGCTGCATTACTGCTGTGTAGACGATACTTCTAGAATTTGGTGCAACATTTGGCCAGTTTGCGTGTGCCCATCTGCCATGACAAGGCGCAACCCATACATGAAAATTACTATATCAAGTTTAGATTTACCAAGGGCTATAAATTTATAGGGCAGACAGGGTTCAGCACTAATGAAAACCGCTTTAGGCTAAGTTCACATTAGGGTATAAGACATGGTCTGATTTTCATAAAGAAAAAATTGATAATTTTTCATATGTATGTCATCTGTAAACAATCCATAAGACACTCTTATACCAGTTGTTTTTTTACTTGCCTGCATTGACCAAAAAACAGTTTTCCATGTTAATCGTGGCAATGTATCCATAAAATTTGGATGCTATACGATTGATCCACATGGGATCCAATTGTTTTTGCACACCTATACATTTGAATAGGTGACAATCATGCACACTACAGATTTTTTTTCTCACGGATATTCGGTCCGTATAATAAAACAGTCATCTAGACAGCCCTATTGAATAACATTGTGTGAACAGACACTTGGACAGCTGAGAGGAGTGCTCAGCCAAAAATACTGATACCTGTGTTTGCACAAACCCATTCTTTGTTTCTGATGGGTGAAAAAATGCTGCAAATATGGTAAAAAAAAACCCTGAAAGCACGGACATGCTGCAGTTTACAAAAACGCAGCAGTTTTCCAAATCAGTCAGGACAATAAAACCAATGTGTGTGCATGAGATTTCTGAAATCTCCTCGACTTTACTGGTACTGAAAATTTGCTTTAAAACAAAAACACTGAAAAAAATGCAATACTGAGAAATCAGCGTTTGAATTGTTATGCAAATGGATTTGGTAGATCTGAAGCCTCTGTCACTCCAGATCTATTCTCTGCCCAGGAACACCTCCTCCTGCTTGACTGACAGCCTCTGTGCAGCGTGGCTTCAGGCAAAGGAGCTGTCAGTCAAGCAGAAGGAGGCAGCGCTGGGCAGGGAACAGAGCTGGAGTGACAGAGGCTTCAGATCTACCAAACCAATTCAAACGCTGATTTCTCAGTAATGGAGGAATAGGTCATGTAATGGTATTACAGGACTTCTCTTTGCCAAAGAAACATGCGCATATTAATAGCGTGTGAAATCCTGACAGATTTCCTTTAAATCCACCATATTTTAGACTGTTGATCTCCTTTCCTCTTGAACACCGGGGTTCTTCTCGGCTCCTTTATTCCACCAGTGACATCACTATAAGATAAAGGTTCTTTGCACACATTAAGTTTTTTAGTGCAGAAATTTCTGCAACATTTCTGCATCTCTTGCCAGGAAAAAACGCAGCATATGATACGCCTGTTTTTTATGTGGATTTTACTTGCATTTTTGGCGCAGAATTTCTCCACTCATTAGTATGGGTGAAATCTGCACCTAAAACGCTGAATGAGTTGTCACACTGCAGGTTTATATCCACACCAAATCTGCAAATAAGCAACGTGTGCACAAGTCTCCTGGATTCTCATTCACTTTGCTGATATCACTTTGTGTTTTGTCGCAAATCTGCACAGAAAAAAAAACGACAAATCTGCAACGTGTGCACAGGCATGTAAACTTGCCTATTTACATAATTTTGCATATCCTCTGATTGTTATGCATAACATTTATTGGGCAATTTTTGTTTGGTGACAAAGTGCTCTGCCCTGTACCTCTACCAAAAGAATATACAGGTCCTTCTCAAAAAATTAGCATATAGTGTTAAATTTCATTATTTACCATAATGTAATGATTACAATTAAACTTTCATATATTATAGATTCATTATCCACCAACTGAAATTTGTCAGGTCTTTTATTGTTTTAATACTGATGATTTTGGCATACAACTCCTGATAACCCAAAAAACCTGTCTCAATAAATTAGCATATTTCACCCATCCAATCAAATAAAAGTGTTTTTTAATAACAAACAAAAAAACCATCAAATAATAATGTTCAGTTATGCACTCAATACTTGGTCGGGAATCCTTTGGCAGAAATGACTGCTTCAATGCGGCGTGGCATGGAGGCAATCAGCCTGTGACACTGCTGAGATGTTATGGAGGCCCAGGATGCTTCAATAGCGGCCTTAAGCTCATCCAGAGTGTTGGGTCTTGCGTCTCTCAACTTTCTCTTCACAATATCCCACAGATTCTCTATGGGGTTCAGGTCAGGAGAGTTGGCAGGCCAATTGAGCACAGTAATACCATGGTCAGTAAACCATTTACCAGTGGTTTTGGCACTGTGAGCAGGTGCCAGGTCGTGCTGAAAAATGAAATCTTCATCTCCATAAAGCATTTCAGCCGATGGAAGCATGAAGTGCTCCAAAATCTCCTGATAGCTAGCTGCATTGACCCTGCCCTTGATGAAACACAGTAGACCAACACCAGCAGCTGACATGGCACCCCACACCATCACTGACTATGGGTACTTGACACTGGACTTCAGGCATTTTGGCATTTCCTTCTCCCCAGTCTTCCTCCAGACTCTGGCACCTTGATTTCCGAATGACATGCAAAATTTGCTTTCATCAGAAAAAAGTACTTGGGACCACTTAGCAACAGTCCAGTGCTGCTTCTCTGTAGCCCAGGTCAGGCGCCTCTGCCGCTGTTTATGGTTCAAAAGTGGCTTTACCTGGGGAATGCGGCACCTGTAGCCCATTTCCTGCACACGCCTGTGCACGGTGGCTCTGGATGTTTCCACACCAGACTCAGTCCACTGCTTCCTCAGGTTCCCCAAGGTCTGGAATCGGTCCTTCTCCACAATCTTCCTCAGGGTCCGGTCTCCTCTTCTCGTTGTACAGCGTTTTCTGCCACATTGTTTCCTTCCAACAGACTTACCATTGAGGTACCTTGATACAGCACTCTGGGAACAGCCTATTTGTTGAGAAATTTCTTTCTGGGTCTTACCCTCTTGCTTGAGGGTGTCAATGATGGCCTTCTTGACATCTGTCAGGTCGCTAGTCTTACCCATGATGGGGGTTTTGAGTAATGAACCAGGCAGGGAGTTTATAAAAGCCTCAGGTATCTTTTGCATGTGTTTAGAGTTAATTAGTTGATTCAGAAGATTAGGGTAATAGGTAGTTTAGAGAACCTTTTCTTGATATGCTAATTTATTGAGACAGGGTTATCAGGAGTTGTATGCCAAAATCATCAGTATTAAAACAATAAAAGACCTGACAAATTTCAGTTGGTGGATAATGAATCTATAATATATGAAAGTTTAATTGTAATCATTACATTATGGTAAATAATGAAATTTAACACTATATGCTAATTTTTTGAGAAGGACCTGTAGACAACATATGCAAATTCTATATCAAAATGTAATTGCGTTGTGTAAAAAAAAAAACATCATTTTTTTTTTTTTGGGGGGGGTAAAGTAAACAGAAGTGAAGCATGAAATAACCCCATTCAGCACCTATTTTATGTGCCTGGGTTGACTGTCCTCCCCCTTGTAGGGCTCCTGAGTGTCATGCCATTGATGGAATCCCTGTTTTGTCTCTGCCTTTCACTGTGATTTTCCATCATTATGGACCTCTTGAATTCCTTGAATAAAAATGCAGTCCTCTCTGACAGTCTCTTTCTTTGCTTTCCTTTCTGTGTGATTTTCCGTCATTATGGTTCTTGAATTTCTTGAATAATGATATATGCTATGAACAAATAGATGGAGGAGTAATGGTTTCATCAGTGTTTTCTGAAATTTGTATCCCAGCTCCATGAGCGTTCCGAGGGGCACAGCACTGTTTGGAAAGCAATATTTTACATTCGTTTGTCTGTCTTGCTCATGCGTTCGTAATTCGCTCTTTGCTTGGTGCATATACTTTCTCCGTTCCTGTCTTTAGAATGCAGGGAGCGCTACATTCACCTCTCAAAAAAAAAAAACCTCTCAGAATATCGTATCTTTATGTTAGCAATAACCTTATTTATAGGAAGTTTCTCAAACAAAATGTTTTGTAAGATGTGCTTCATATAATATCCAAAAGTGCGCTAATTAAGGGCAGAGTTTGGGGTTAAAAAAGTGCTGGTCTAGTTTTCTTAGATACGTCTACATGAATCTGGGTCTCGCTCGGAATCTAGCATTTATAGCTGACGAAAAACATGGAACTTCCGGTACCTTGGCGCAGGATGTCTGTACCTATGAGTACTCCAGTTTAAAGAGGTTATATAGTTTGTTTTATTACAAGACTAAGAACTACCTATATGCCTGTTGTGCCGATTTCTGCCGGCACAGAAGAGTCATTGACCGCTCCTGCCGGCAATTCATCGGCTTCTGTTAACGTCACGTTGACCGTACAGTGGCTTCTCTTCCACTCTGCTCTGACGGGCATGACTGCCGACATCATGCCGATTGACCACCGGCTTCCTGCTCCCTAATTTGTGTGGACTGTTCCCCCTGGTTCTCTTCTAGCTACAAGAGCGCGGCCAGGAGAAGTTGATTGTAGTTGATCACACATGCATCTTTCTGCTCTGCTTAACTTTTTGTGGTCATATTATTGCAACCAACAGAAAACCAGGAGAGAACAGAGAACATAATACTATCTAATGTGTATTAAGGTGTCCTATCTTGTTGGCAATTGTCTTAGGAATGCATGTCGCATGTTGGAGAAATCTGATGGTAGCTTATTCTCCTCCCCTCAATGAAACCACACGAACGAAAGCCAAGACAGCTATGTAAGTTTTCCTAGCAGCCGTAGGCTATGAGGACGTTGAGTTTTTCGAAGAGATTTTGAAGCAAAAACTGAGCGGAAACTCTCCAAATCCTCCCTAAAGACTTGGAGCTCCTGCTCAGTTTCCGCTTCAAAAACTCCTACAAAAAACTTGTTTGTGCACCAAGGTTGCCAACTATCTAAAAATTCCAGAACAGTTTGTAAAAATAAGGCACATTTTTGCCCTGTCAGTAGAAAAACATTGAAGGGGTTCATGATTTTTTGAGGCTGAAGTAACTTATACAGATTATTTTGACTGTAATTCTCATTAGATTACATTACATGAAGTTATTATACCCCTCTACTCCTCTTTGGTCAGACCTCATCTGGAATACTGTGTCCAGTTCTGGGCACCATGTTTTAAAAAAAAGACATCAACAAACTGGAACAAGTTCAGAGAAGAGCTACCAGGATGGTGACTGGTCTGCAAACTACTGTATGTCCTACAAGGAACGGTTAGAGGATCTGGGAATGTTTAGCTTGCAAAAAAGAAGGCTAAGAGGAGACTTCATATCAGTCTACAAATATCTGAAGGGCTGTCAGAGTGTAGAGGGATCATCATTATTCTCATTTGCACATGGAAACAGGAGAAGCAATGAAATTAAACTGAAAGGGAGAAGATACAGATTAGATGTTAGAAAAAACTTTTTGACAGTGAGAGTGATCAATGAGTGGAACAGGCTGCCACGAGAGGTGGTGAGTTCTCCTTCAATGGAAGTCTTCAGAGTCTGGACAGACACCTGTCTGAGATGGTTTAGTGAGTCCTGCATTGAGCAGGACGTTGGACACGATGATACTGAAGGTCCCTTCTAACATTCTATGATTCTATGAATGCAGCTGATGTCTTCATATCAGAATTACGGGCTATAGACAGGTATCACTTCAAATCTTAGTGGTTTATGATGGTTTTTCAATATGTTGTCTATCTGTGATTTTTTTTTTATAAGCTGTCCAGAAAAAAAAATAAAAAGTTAAGTTGGCAACCCTGGCATGCATGTACCTTAAAGGCTCGGTCTGATGAGTGTATATTAGGTCTGTGTGTCACGATCTGCACATGGGCCCATTATAGCCGATGTACAAGTCCATATTGCCTATTTTGGTCCACGTTTTATAAAATCACAAAACACTATTCTGATCTGGTTTACGGACCAAAAATAACGCATGCAATGTAAAACCAACGTAAGTACCCATCCGCAGGGCAGGCATGCTCACGAAGCTGTACATGGAGCCGGTCCGCAATTTCTCCGAGTGATGTGATCAGCAGAACAAGTCTATCTATTACATGTTCGGATAATGCATAAAAGTGTGAGAATCCCTCACATTCCTCATTATCCAATGTAATCCTTCCAATTACACCAGCCCATCTGTATCGTATAACGTCCTGGCTTTAATATTCTCTCTCTGCTGTAATTTTGTGCATCCTTTATAATAAATTCACTTTAAAGGCGTTATCACCTAATACATTCCTAAAATAAATGGAATAAATACCGCTTGTAAATATAAAGTTTGGGGAAAATACCTTTGAACATGGAAGTGCTGTATTTGGCCTTTCAATAAAGCCACCTATTCCATAAAACACCTAATTTAATCATCCTGCCATTTACGACGTATTTACTGTTAAATGTTTTCATGTTTGTCGTTCCCTTTCTGTACATTAAAAGTGAGGTGAATAGTTATTCTTTTCAGGCTTTATATTAGACACAGGCTTTACAGGAAGGATTGACCTGTTCATGGCTCCTAGCTCCATAAATATTTGTAAAAGCAATAGCTGGTTTTATTTATGAAGTTAAATATGTTAAATGATATTTTTTATGTGCCGAACACAACAGACTACAAAAAATTAGAAACACGTGTGCAAGAGGACAGAAGTGCGGAACCAGCTAACCCCAAAGAGCAGAAAAAAGGGACTGCTTTATTTCCCAGAAACAGCGCCACTCTGGTCCTTGGAATATGTCAGGTATTGCAGCTTCGCTTGAAGGTGCAACACCTGCTAAACCAATACACTATATGGACAAAATGATTCCTTACCGTCTTCTGTATCTTGTCCCTTTTGTTGACCTGACTCTTGCTAGTTTTCTCCCCGACAACCTGATTTCTTCAGATTTTCTGCAGTGCTCTCGACATACAATTTTTGAATTAACTGGTTCTGATGGCTCTATTTTTGTCCAGTTGCCACAGGCATCCACAGTGTGACAGGGCCATTCACACACTTGAATATGCTTTGATCGAAACCATTCCATTGGGTCGTCCTGCTGGAAGGTGAACCTAATCCACAGTCTTAAGTCTATTGCAGACTCTTAGGCTGTGTGTCCACGTTCAGGAAACGCTGCGTCTTTGACGCTGCATAGAGACGCAGCGTCAAACACGCAGCGTCCAGATGTTACAGCATAGTGAAGGGGATTTAATTAAATCCTGTCTCCACTATGCGTGGTAACACGCACCCGGCGGCCCTGCGACTCCGGACATGCGGCGCGTCTTTTAAGATCGCAGCATGTCCGTATACCTTGCGGCGCCACTGCGTCACCGCGTCACCGCAAAGTATAACACAGGGCCCTATGGTGGGGTGCGATGATCCCGGATGTGTGCTATGAACACATCCGGCATCATCGCGTCACAGAAGGGGGCGGAGCTTAGCGCGGAGCAGGTTTGCTGCTCCGACCAAACCGCCGGCCATCCTGAAGGTGGACACATACCCTAACAGGTTTTCCTCCACTATTGCCTTGTATTTATCTCCATCTTCCCATCAACTCTGACCAGCTTCCCTGTCCCTGCTGAAGAACATCATCCCCACAGCATGATGCTGCCACCACCATGTGTGACAGTGTGGATGGTGTTTTCAGGGTGATGGGCAGTGTTAATGTGGAAAAGTTCACAGGGTATGAATACTCTTTCAATGTAATATATATATATATATATACAGTGGGGCAAAAAAGTATTTAGTCAGTCAGCAATAGTGCAAGTTCCACCACTTAAAAAGATGAGAGGCGTCTGTAATTTACATCATAGGTAGACCTCAACTATGGGAGACAAACTGAGAAAAAAAAATCCAGAAAATCACATTGTCTGTTTTTTTAACATTTTATTTGCATATTATGGTGGAAAATAAGTATTTGGTCAGAAACAAAATTTCATCTCAATACTTTGTAATATATCCTTTGTTGGCAATGACAGAGGTCAAACGTTTTCTGTAAGTCTTCACAAGGTTGCCACACACTGTTGTTGGTATGTTGGCCCATTCCTCCATGCAGATCTCCTCTAGAGCAGTGATGTTTTTGGCTTTTCGCTTGGCAACACGGACTTTCAACTCCCTCCAAAGGTTTTCTATAGGGTTGAGATCTGGAGATTGGCTAGGCCACTCCAGGACCTTGAAATGCTTCTTACGAAGCCACTCCTTCGTTGCCCTGGCGGTGTGCTTTGGATCATTGTCATGTTGAAAGACCCAGCCACGTTTCATGTTCAATGCCCTTGCTGATGGAAGGAGGTTTGCACTCAAAATCTCACGATACATGGCCCCATTCATTCTTTCATGTACCCGGATCAGTCGTCCTGGCCCCTTTGCAGAGAAACAGCCCCAAAGCATGATGTTTCCACCACCATGCTTTACAGTAGGTATGGTGTTTGATGGATGCAACTCAGTATTCTTTTTCCTCCAAACATGACAAGTTTTGTTTCTACCAAACAGTTCCAGTTTGGTTTCATCAGACCATAGGACATTCTCCCAAAACTCCTCTGGATCATCCAAATGCTCTCTAGCAAACTTCAGACGGGCCTGGACATGTACTGGCTTAAGCAGTGGGACACGTCTGGCACTGCAGGATCTGAGTCCATGGTGGCGTAGTGTGTTACTTATGGTAGGCCTTGTTACATTGGTCCCAGCTCTCTGCAGTTCATTCACTAGGTTCCCCCGCGTGGTTCTGGGATTTTTGCTCACCGTTCTTGTGATCATTCTGACCCCACGGGGTGGGATTTTGCGTGGAGCCCCAGATCGAGGGAGATTATCAGTGGTCTTGTATATCTTCCATTTTCTAATTATTGCTCCCACTGTTGATTTCTTCACTCCAAGCTGGTTGGCTATTGCAGATTCAGTCTTCCCAGCCTGGTGCAGGGCTACAATTTTGTTTCTGGTGTCCTTTGACAGCTCTTTGGTCTTCACCATAGTGGAGTTTGGAGTCAGACTGTTTGAGGGTGTGCACAGGTGTCTTTTTATACTGATAACAAGTTTAAACAGGTGCCATTACTACAGGTAATGAGTGGAGGAAAGAGGAGACTCTTAAAGAAGAAGTTACAGGTCTGTGAGAGCCAGAAATCTTGATTGTTTGTTTCTGACCAAATACTTATTTTCCACCATAATATGCAAAAAAAAAGTTAAAAAAAACAGACAATGTGATTTTCTGGATTTTTTTTGTCTCAGTTTGTCTCCCATAGTTGAGGTCTACCTATGATGTAAATTACAGACGCCTCTCATATTTTTAAGTGGTGGAACTTGCACTATTGCTGACTGACTAAATACTTTTTTGCCCCACTGTATATATATATATATATTTCATAAAAAGAAAAGAATGAACGGCACTGTCTAAAAAACCTTGTTGGTAGAGAAGCCGGTGTGTTTAGTAAGTCTTAATGTAAGACAGCCATATTCAGAAAGATCACCAGTGCAACTCCATAATGACAATTGTATTCCATGTGATGAAAAGAGAAAAAAGTTTTGCGCAGTGCTGATGCAGACCCGTTGAAGCGCTAGCACTGCGCGAAACGGCCGTCGTCTCCTCCTGCTCACTCGAGCTCCACTCCTCTTCCCCCGGCCATGAAGTTTTTCTTATGAAGACTCAATAAAGCTGCTATTTTTTGAAGAATGGTGAGTGCATTCCGCTTTTTTCTCTTTTCATCACATATATATATTTCAAGTTGAGTAATTTTATAAACACAGTTAATTAGTTGTATTGCTCTGATTGTGCGCATACTCTGTGTTTTTTTTTAGGAGGTTTTTTGGGGAGCAGAAACTCTCGAAATCCTCCTAAAAAGAAAAAATGCAAAACTGTTTAAAAACTTGGAGTTTCCGCTCCAAAAACTCAGTATGCACATATCCTTATTGTTGCACAAAATTGATATTCACAATTCTGCCTCTCTAAACAGTCAACAAGAATGACGTGATACCATATGTCATAGATATTGCCACCTAAAAGTGAAGAGCATCTCTGTAATATGGCATTCCCTGGAGTACGACATAAGCAAATCATGCAACTTTGTGACTAAAGTTTGGATATGGCCATTTCCTGAGGTCCATATGTGCATGGTTTGATTAGTTTGGTGTGTAGGAGTAGCTGCCCAGAGCCCTGACCTCAACCTCAAAGAACACCTTTAGGATGAATTAGAATGTACCGTAAATTTTTTAGCTAGACCGTCATGTCCAATATTAATCACTGACCTTAAAAAGGTTCTGTTGACTGAGTGGACAAAGTTCTTACAGACATTCACCAAAATGTCTCCAAGACGCCTGACAAGGATGGAGGCTGTTAGAACAGCAAAAGATGCTAAAACTTGAGAAAACCCTTTTAACAAACATGGTTTTGAAATGGTATATCCAAGAAGCTCAAATACATGAGAAAGTGTCCTATATTGTTGCACACTAGGGTTGGCACCTGGACTGCTCTCCCCTTTCTGCCCATCTTTCCCAGAGAGGTTATAATTAGAACTAAGCCTCATCTTATCACTTCCCAATTCAGTTGAGGTATGGTTAGGTACAGTGTCATGTAAAAGTTTGTGCACCCCTAGTCACAATTACTGTTTTTATGAACAGTTAAGCAAGTTGAAGACAAAATGATCTCTAAAAATTCTAAAGTTAAAGATGACACATTTCCTTTGTATTTCTTGCAGAAAAAATATATATACAGTGGGGCAAAAAAGTATTTAGTCAGTCAGCAATAGTGCAAGTTCCACCACTTAAAAAGATGAGAGGCGTCTGTAATTTACATCATAGGTAGACCTCAACTATGGGAGACAAACTGAGAAAAAAAAATCCAGAAAATCACATTGTCTGTTTTTTTAACATTTTATTTGCATATTATGGTGGAAAATAAGTATTTGGTCAGAAACAAAATTTCATCAATACTTTGTAATATATCCTTTGTTGGCAATGACAGAGGTCAAACATTTTCTGTAAGTCTTCACAAGGTTGCCACACACTGTTGTTGGTATGTTGGCCCATTCCTCCATGCAGATCTCCTCTAGAGCAGTGATGTTTTTGGCTTTTCGCTTGGCAACATGGACTTTCAACTCCCTCCAAAGGTTTTCTATAGGGTTGAGATCTGGAGACTGGCTAGGCCACTCCAGGACCTTGAAATGATTCTTACGAAGCCACTCCTTCGTTGCCCTGGCGGTGTGCTTTCGATCATTGTCATGTTGAAAGACCCAGCCACGTTTCATCTTCAATGCCCTTGCTGATGGAAGGAGGTTTGGACTCAAAATCTCACGATACATGGCCCCATTCATTCTTTCATGTACCCGGATCAGTCGTCCTGGCCCCTTTGCAGAGAAACAGCCCCAAAGCATGATGTTTCCACCACCATGCTTTACAGCAGGTATGGTGTTTGATGGATGCAACTCAGTATTCTTTTTCCTCCAAACACGACAAGTTGTGTTTCTACCAAACAGTTCCAGTTTGGTTTCATCAGACCATAGGACATTCTCCCAAAACTCCTCTGGATCATCCAAATGCTCTCTAGCAAACTTCAGACGGGCCCAGACATGTACTGGCTTAAGCATTGGGACATGTCTGGCACTGCAGGATCTGAGTCCATGGTAACATAGTAACATAGTTAGTAAGGCCGAAAAAAGACATTTGTCCATCCAGTTCAGCCTATATTCCATCATAATAAATACCCAGATCTACGTCCTTCTACAGAACCTAATAATTGTATGATACAATATTGTTCTGCTCCAGGAAGACATCCAGGCCTCTCTTGAACCCCTCGACTGAGTTCGCCATCACCACCTCCTCAGGCAAGCAATTCCAGATTCTCACTGCCCTAACAGTAAAGAATCCTCTTCTATGTTGGTGGAAAAACCTTCTCTCCTCCAGACGCAAAGAATGCCCCCTTGTGCCCGTCACCTTCCTTGGTATAAACAGATCCTCAGCGAGATATTTGTATTGTCCCCTTATATACTTATACATGGTTATTAGATCGCCCCTCAGTCGTCTTTTTTCTAGACTAAATAATCCTAATTTCGCTAATCTATCTGGGTATTGTAGTTCTCCCATCCCCTTTATTAATTTTGTTGCCCTCCTTTGTACTCTCTCTAGTTCCATTATATCCTTCCTGAGCACCGGTGCCCAAAACTGGACACAGTACTCCATGTGCGGTCTAACTAGGGATTTGTACAGAGGCAGTATAATGCTCTCATCATGTGTATCCAGACCTCTTTTAATGCACCCCATGATCCTGTTTGCCTTGGCAGCTGCTGCCTGGCACTGGCTGCTCCAGGTAAGTTTATCATTAACTAGGATCCCCAAGTCCTTCTCCCTGTCAGATTTACCCAGTGGTTTCCCGTTCAGTGTGTAATGGTGATATTGATTCCCTCTTCCCATGTGTATAACCTTACATTTATCATTGTTAAACCTCATCTGCCACCTTTCAGCCCAAGTTTCCAACTTATCCAGATCCATCTGTAGCAGAATACTATCTTCTCTTGTATTAACTGCTTTACATAGTTTTGTATCATCTGCAAATATCGATATTTTACTGTGTAAACCTTCTACCAGATCATTAATGAATATGTTGAAGAGAACAGGTCCCAATACTGACCCCTGCGGTACCCCACTGGTCACAGCGACCCAGTTAGAGACTATACCATTTATAACCACCCTCTGCTTTCTATCACTAAGCCAGTTACTAACCCATTTACACACATTTTCCCCCAGACCAAGCATTCTCATTTTGAGTACCAACCTCTTGTGCGGCACGGTATCAAACGCTTTGGAAAAATCGAGATATACCACGTCCAATGACTCACCGTGGTCCAGTCTATAGCTTGCCTCTTCATAAAAACTGATTAGATTGGTTTGACAGGAGCGATTTCTCATAAACCCATGCTGATATGGAGTTAAACAGTTATTCTCATTGAGATAATCCAGAATAACATCCCTCAGAAACCCTTCAAATATTTTACCAACAATAGAGGTTAGACTTACTGGCCTATAATTTCCAGGTTCACTTTTAGAGCCCTTTTTGAATATTGGCACCACATTTGCTATGCGCCAGTCCTGCGGAACAGACCCTGTCGCTATAGAGTCACTAAAAATAAGAAATAATGGTTTATCTATTACATTACTTAGTTCTCTTAGTACTCGTGGGTGTATGCCATCCGGACCCGGAGATTTATCTATTTTAATCTTATTTAGCCGGTTTCGCACCTCTTCTTGGGTTAGATTGGTGACCCTTAATATAGGGTTTTCATTGTTTCTTGGGATTTCACCTAGCATTTCATTTTCCACCGTGAATACCGTGGAGAAGAAGGTGTTTAATATGTTAGCTTTTTCCTCGTCATCTACAACCATTCTTTCCTCACTATTTTTTAAGGGGCCTACATTTTCAGTTTTTATTCTTTTACTATTGATATAGTTGAAGAACAGTTTGGGATTAGTTTTGGTGGCTATGGTGGCGTAGTGTGTTACTTATGGTAGGCCTTGTTACATTGGTCCCAGCTCTCTGCAGTTCATTCACTAGGTCCCCCCGCGTGGTTCTGGGATTTTTGCTCACCGTTCTTGTGATAATTCTGACCCCACGGGGTGGGATTTTGCATGGAGCCCCAGATCGAGGGAGATTATCAGTGGTCTTGTATGTCTTCCATTTTCTAATTATTGCTCCCACTGTTGATTTCTTCACTCCAAGCTGGTTGGCTATTGCAGATTCAGTCTTCCCAGCCTGGTGCAGGGCTACAATTTTGTTTCTGGTGTCCTTTGACAGCTCTTTGGTCTTCACCATAGTGGAGTTTGGAGTCAGACTGTTTGAGGGTGTGCACAGGTGTATTTTTATACTGATAACAAGTTTAAACAGGTGCCATTACTACAGGTAATGAGTGGAGGAAAGAGGAGACTCTTAAAGAAGAACTTACAGGTCTGTGAGAGCCAGAAATCTTGATTGTTTGTTTCTGACCAAATACTTATTTTCCACCATAATATGCAAATAAATTGTTAAAAAAACAGACAATGTGATTTTCTGGATTTTTTTTTCTCAGTTTGTCTCCCATAGTTGAGGTCTACCTATGATGTAAATTACAGACGCCTCTCATCTTTTTAAGTGGTGGAACTTGCACTATTGCTGACTGACTAAATACTTTTTTGCCCCACTGTATAGTAATTTTTTACATTTTAAAAATTACTAAAAGGAAAATGGGCTGATGCAAAAGTTTGGTGACAATTGTAGATTTGTGTGCTCAGATAACTTTGACCAAGGTGTCAGACCTTAATTAGCTTATTAGGATTATGGTTTGTCCACTATCAATGTTTGGAAAGGCCCGGTGATGCAAATTTCCCAGCTTTATAAAAACCCAGCATCCTCTATTGTTGTGCCATAAAACAGCAGCCATGGGTTTTTCTAAGCAGCTGCCTAGAACTCTGAAAATGAAAATGGTGGAGGCCCACAAAGCAGGAGAAGGCTATTAGAAGATAGCAAACTCTTTCCTTAGTTCGAAATGTAATTAAGAAATGGCAGTTAAAGGGACTCTGTCACCTGAATTTGGCGGGACTGGTTTTGGGTCATATGGGCGGAGTTTTCGGGTGTTTGATTCACCCTTTCCTTACCCGCTGGCTGCATGCTGGCTGCAATATTGGATTGAAGTTCATTCTCTGTCCTCCATAGTACACGCCTGCACAAAGCAATCTTGCCTTGTGCAGGCGTGTACTATGGAGGACAGAGAATGAAGTTCAATCCAATATTGCAGCCAGCATGCAGCCAGCGGGTAAGGAAAGGGTGAATCAAACACCCAAAAACCCCGCCCATATGACCCAAAACTGGTCCCGCCAAATTCAGGTGACAGGTTCCCTTTCACAGGAACAGTGGAGGTCAAGATAAGGTCTGGAAGACCAAGCAAAATGTCCAAAATGAGAGCTGCACACTGGAGTTTGTGGTACATTGTTCTACTGTTCCGAGACACCAGCACAAATATGGCCTTCATGGAAGAAAATCTGTGACCTTCATTGAAAATCTGTGGCTAGACCTCAAAATAGCATTGCATGCAAGACGACTCAGGAATTTTCCAAGGAAGAATGGAAGAAAATCTGTCAAACAAGAATTAAAAGACTTTTAGCTGACTAAAAAGTGTTTACAAGCTTTGATACTTTCAAAAGAGGGTGCTACTAGGTACTAACCATGCAGGGTGCCGAAACTTTTGCATTTTCCTTTTTGTAATTTTTAAAATGTAAAAGATAAATATATTTATATATTTTTTTGTCTAAAATACAAAGGAAATGTGTCATCTTTAACTTAGGGCCTTTTAATGTTCGTATATTGGCATGATAGTCACTTCTGGCCAAAAGTATAGTGTACAATCCTGATCCTAAACATTTGCATAGTAAATAGGTTCCCCCGCAATTGCCACCAAATTATATCCGCAACATTAAATAATTAAATGTAAATCTTGTATTTTCTCAACAGATTCTTGTATATTGAAGAAACGGTTCAAGAAAGTTGCGTCAATCAGGGCCAGAGGATACTAAGAAGATTTCTCTTTAAAGTGCTTAAGTAGCTGCCGGCTTATAACTGGTTCCTTGTTATCCTTGTGATTGCATTCCGTATGCTCTCTGTAATTTCAATTTTCTTTCATAAGTTTTACCTGTGATCAGCGGTGAGCGGAGATACAGAACACTCATTTAAGCTACCAAAAAAAGCCATATCATTAAGTAGCTCAAATTATTCTATTGTGCATTGGGAATGTTTTTCTTCCTCCGGTATGCAGTGAGTCGAAGTTGTTTATTATTTTCTCAAGGTGGATAGGTTTAAAGAACTGCAATAAACATTTGATGCCATCCCTAAGAATAGTTATCCAAAAATAAGGCATTTTAGTACTTTTAAATGTGAATTTTTATTTTATAGTGTAGCTCAATGCTTGGGAAAAATAACATTTATGACCATTTTTATTCTAAGGGAAAACATTTTTAGGTAAAATGCCACAAATATTTTTTAGTAGAAAGCAAGAGGTGTACATAGAAATCATTAGGCCCGATAGTTAGTCTTAATTACAGCCCCCTAAAAAAAATACCCCCATAGAGTATTTTGTCTTCAAAAATGCCCTCCACGCAAGATCAATGCAGTGAGGGAAAGAAGCCGCGCGCATGCGCAAGGTATGTATTGCGCTGGCGATGACACCGTCACTTTTAAGTCATGTTATCACTCCCATAGGAGCATGATAACATGCTAAGTGAGCAGAGTAGTCTGGGGACACTAAGGGTATTTTCCACTTTCAGTATTTGCTGCGGATTTGACGCTGTGTACAGCCACAGAGTCCAATCCGCAGCATCCAGATGTTACAGCATAGTGGAGGGGATTTTATGAAATCCCATCTCCACTATGCATTCAAAGACGTAGGCGGCAGACCCGCGTAAACGGACATGCGGCGCGTCTTTCTAGACTGCAGCATGTCTATTTATCTACAAATGGCACTGTCCTATGTATTGGATGCGGTGATTCCGCATGTGTTCAAGGAACACCTGCAGAATCACTGTGCGTACAAAAGTCGGCAGCGCTTTGGACGGAGCGGGTATCGGATGTGTCCAAAGCGCTGCCTTTACGGAATGTGGAAACATAGCCTTATGCCACATCAACTAGTCAAAGGCCTCATTTACATATCATAAACAGACTTTAGAAATACTTTTTCTAAAAATATGTGTATGTGTGTAATGTAATAAAGGGACTGTTAAGCAGGGTATTAAGCTGGGTAGATGTAAAGTGCTGCAGAGCAGTAGTCGTGACTGACCTGCTGTCCTGTTGCGCTTTGGCACTTTACAGGCAATGGGTGTCCCAGTCTTAGTGTGCTGTAGCTTGTGGGGGGCATCATACTCACTTGTGCACTTTCCCTTTGAAAAAGCTAAACACGAAACGCGCGTCGGGGTGCCACCACCATTCAAATGTAATGTCCCTCCATGCTTTCCTCTGAACTTTTTACATATGGGATATTGCGCTATGGTACTACAGAGTATCTATCTGCACATTATAAGCCTACTCAAAGTCTTCTGCATAACTTGCCTTTCCCTTTTCACATCCAGGATGCATTTTGGGACTTTTTTTTAGATGCTAGTATTTATTTGAGGTTATAATACTGTTGGGAAGTCTGGTATTTTGGCTCCTGCTATTTTTTTGCATAACTATTAATCCTAACCACTATTTGACTAATCAAAATATCCCCTTTCAACACTTTGTTTTTACATCTTTCCTTCAGCGTTACTTTATATTTGCATGGTGGTATTCTTTTGTGCAGTGCAAATCCCACTAGGTACTAAAAATCATGTTTATGAGAAAAATGTTCTTATGCATTTTTTAAATATTTTTTTTAATAAAAGTATGTTATTTTATGGCTTAGTACTTCTTGTTCTATTATTTGATGGTAGTTTTCTTCTTGGAAGTTTTTTGCCATTTGGTCTAGGCAGTAATTCTCTTTGATGTATAATTATCATCCGCCCAACAGTCCTTGGCCACATATCACATTCTTCTCTTGCACAAGACTATAAATATGCAGTACTCTTGGTCAGATCTGCAGATCAATGTCCATCTGAGTCCATGTTCAGAAAACAATGGCCTTTAGGCCCACACGTTGACAGTTGCCTGACAGTCCTCCAGCATAGCCCAGTTCCTTTATAGTTCCACGTGACCCTGGTCTCACCAACTTGGAGATCCTTACACCGCATATCCACGTTCTTTGTACTCATAGGCCCATTAGCCAACACAGTAACAGCTCCAGTAGTTCTGGTGCACAGTCCATACAGTCCCTCATCCGTCTGTTAACACAAGGGTGCAAATAACAAAGTCCTGGCCAGGCTCTGTCCTCTGGTTGTCCATTTTGATTCCTGTCCTTATCCTTTTCTGAACAACAGTCCCTTTGATTTGCACAGTCCACTTGTACAGAAAAAGTGTTTCTGGCCATTTAGGCGTTCCCAGTCCCGCAATCCAACAGGGGGGTGAACAGCGTGCGTTAAACAAACTTAGAAGGGGGGTGAAAAACACAAAAACACTTTGGCTATCCTGGTCAGCATCCGGGGGTTCCAGAACACTTTAGGGCCTCCTGCCATCAGGAACTGCGGAACAGTTCCATTGCTCCATTTGGCTACACTGATCAAGGTATTTCTGGACATTTACTGCATCATTTTACATTACGGTACCTTTACTTACATGATACAGATATTGATCTAGAACACATGGGAAGTAGCAATAACAGAATATTCATACCCGCTATATAATAATAATAATCTTTATTTTTATATAGCGCTAACATATTCCGCAGCGCTTTATAGTTTGCACACATTATCATCGCTGTCCACAATGGGGCTCACAATCTAAATTCCCTATCATTTTTTGGAATGTGGGAGAAACCGGAGAACCCAGTGGAAACCCACGCAAACACGGGGAGAACATACAAATTCCTTGCAGATGTCGTCCTTGGTGGGATTTGAACCCAGGACCCCAGCACTGCAAGGCTGCAGTACTAACTACTGAGCCATCGTGCTGCTATATCTGTATACACAGTCATATTATGACTTTGTTCAACACCTGAGTTGTATGTATCCTTAAAATGCAGTATATAGTCCTCTATGGGGCTCAGTTATTCTTTAGGGTGCAGTCAGACAGCTGTATAACCCAGACGATGACCGTATCGCAATGCTTGGACTGTCCGGTGGCTATTCTGACTCGAGCATGACAGCATGTTATTCTATTCAGCTGTTGGGCTTGGGTCGGTAGAACTGCCGTCCAGTCCGTGCACAGCGATGCCATTGTCATCCGTGCAATACGGCCGTCTGACTGCGCCCTTATATGCTTTTTCAATTGCGAAGAAGAAAGAGGCAGCACTCACCGATCGTCCGAGTGGTAAAAAATCTTCACGGCCGGGGGTGCTTTACAATGACAGCGGCAAGCCTGACGACGTCCGTTTCGCACCTGATGGGCGCTTCTACGGGTCAGTAAACGGCCATCGTCAGGCTTGCCGCTCTCTTTGTAAAGCACCCCCGGCCGTGAAGATTTTTTTACCGCATGTGAATAAATTTACCTGTCTCGGACGATCGGTGAGTGCTGCCTCTTTCTTCTTCGCAATTGTTAAAGTTTACAAGTAATCTGGCACAGCCCCCAGATCTGAAGACCTGACTTCCACTGCAAGTGAGCAGTTTCCACTCTATCATACAGGCGGTGGTGCGGTCTACCTGTTTCTCAACACATTGTATCGCCTTATATGCTTTTGTTTATTTTTACGTTGGCATACAGAGTTTTCCCTGTCCAATTTTTTGTTGGACGCTGCACTATGGAACTGTTTTTCCTTGAAGTGTTATGTTAAGGGGAGAATATCTAAATAATCCAAGTGACTACGATTCTGTGGGCTCCTACGAGTTGATTTCTGGTGCCCCGTGCACACGGCTCCTCCGTGTACATGAGGTCTAATTCTAACGTTTGTAAATCATTCCTATGTTTCACCATCCCGGCACCTGTACAGATGTTAGGCAAAAAAATTGAAAAACCTGAAGGGGCTGTGTTTTTATTATTATGTTTTATTTCCTAAATCATGAAAGCTTTTAGGAAGTTGAGCTCGGATCCTCTAAGTTTTTTTTTTTCCTGGAGAAATAAAAGTCAGGGGAATTAGCTGTGAGTAAATTGCAACCTTCTCTGTAATTATCCACATACTGAACTATTTACAGTTGACTTGAGTTACCTTAAGTGTGGATCAGAATGGATGGCGGTATTGATTAAACGCAGCATCTATTTACCTTCACAATAAAGTGTTGTGATTAGTAAAATTCACTTGAGGGTGGGGGGAGATGGTGAAATTATGTGCGGCACGTAAACGTCCTTGGAAGTGAACGTCATTACACAGCAACAAGACCTGTACGAAACTTCACATATGTTTGTCATGAACAGTATGGTGGATTTAAAGGGAATGTGTCATAAAAAAAAATAAACTATTGTTTAAAAAAAGTTTTTTGTGTTTCATGTATTTTTAAAAAGATTTTTGACCATTTTATTTTCACACTACGATCTTTAGTAAAAAAAAAAAAAAAATTAGTAATCTTTCAATTTTCACAATGACCACTAGGGCTTTTCTTTAGTATCTAACTTCCTGTCCTTTCAGGAAGAGTTTTCAGTAGGCTCGTTATCTTCAGAGGCAGGAATACAGTAACAGATAATACATAGCTGATAACAAAGGATCCATCAATTACAATAGGTGATGTCACAGCCCACCTCCTCATCCTCCCTACACAATGATTTTTGCACACACTCATTAGATGCCTCAATGCAAAAGATTATTTGCATTGGTGCCAATGTACATGTGAATTTTCCTGAAACAAAGGGACGTTAGAATCTACAAAACCCCAGTGGTCAATGTAGCACAGACTATCAATCAAGAATCTGAAACATGAAAAGTAAATGTGATGGGACTAAAAGTGATTACAAGCAATTAATAATTAGAATTTGTCTGAGAGTTATTAACTGAGCCCTAATTGCAAGTCGTTTCAGTGGCAGGGGTAAATTAGTTTCCTCCTAATGCTTTTGTTTCCCCTCAGATTTTCCGCCTCCCCTTTCCATACATGTTATATTTGCAGCAGGTGTAACTTGATCTTAAAGGTACCGTCACACTGAACGATATCGCTAGCGATCCGTGACGTTGCAGCGACCTGGATAGCGATATCGTTCAGTTTGACACGCAGCAGCGATCAGGATCCTGCTGTGATGTCGCTGCAGAAAGTCCAGAACTTTATTTCGCTGGACTCCCTGCAGACATCGCTGAATCGCCGTGTGTGACGCCGATTCAGCGATGTCTTCACTGGTAACCAGGGTAAACATCGGGTTACTAAGCGCAGGGCCGCGCTTAGTAACCCAATGTTTACCCTGGTTACCATCGTAAAAGTAAAAAAAACAAACGCTTCATACTTACCTTCCGCTGTCTGTCCCCGGCGCTCTGCTTCTCTGTACTGGCTGTGAGCACAGTGGTCGGAAAGCAGAGCGGTGACGTCACCGCTCTGCTTTCCGGCCGCTGTGCTCACAGCCAGAGCAGAGAAGCAGAGCGCCGGGGGACAGACAGCGGAAGGTAAGTATGAAGCGTTTGTTTTTTTTACTTTTACGATGGTAACCAGGGTAAACATCGGGTTACTAAGCGCGGCCCTGCGCTTAGTAACCCGATGTTTACCTTGGTTATCGGCATCGTTGGTCGCTGGAGAGCGGTCTGTGTGACAGCTCTCCAGCGACCAAACAGCGACGCTGCAGCGATCCGGATCGTTGTCTATATCGCTGCAGCGTCGCTGAGTGTGACGGTACCTTTACTGAAGACAGATTTGTAGACAGATTAAAGCAGTTTTATTTTTAGAGCTCGGGTTCATTGCTGGAGACAAAAAAGTGACTATTAAGTGAGAAAAATAAACTTTGTTTTCTAATAAGATATATTACTTTCACATCTCCACCAGGACTTCTGTTGTCTGACGCCGCCGTATTCATTCTGGTGATAGAAGAGACGTTGGAACCAGAAGATCTGGACAGCACAGGCTCTGTCCATCCATTTAGGTTTGGATGGCTGGAACCTGTAGTGCTGTCCAGTCTGGCTGTTTGGGTGTGTGTGCTATCCAGCCAGAGTTATCGGCTCCCTGCTCCAGCCAGTTGGAGAGGACCACACCCTATTTAAGCTTCCAGCTTACTGATTGAAGCTGCAAGATATGGTCTTGTGCTCCTCTGGTTCAGTTCTGTGTTTTTTTCTCCTTGTTGTATCATCGCTCCTTGTTTTGACTTTGGCTTATGTTTCTGACTATTCTTACTATTCTGATTTTGTACTTTTCCTGCCCTCTTGGTTCTGACCCGACTACTTGACCATTCTAAGTCCCCAGGGCAAAGGCCCTTGTTTAGGTTCAGATCACTGTACAGGTGTTAAAGGATAAAGGCCAGGGCAGCCCCTTGGATCCGGTAAGCAGAGTGGCTTACGTTTTAGAGCTGCCAGGCAACTACTAACAGAACGTCCTTACAATTACAAAGTTTCTTCTTATACTGTAGATTTATGAAAAAAAGAAATACATAAAAGTGTAGGAGTTGTCAACTTATTTTTTTTTAAAGCCACTCATAATTATGTAAAATAATAATAGAAGGAAAACCTCACCATCCCCTCCCACTCCACTGCTTTCTGGTCCCCTTATGGTCAGTACAGTACCTGCTCTGTCTGAAAGGACATGTCACCACTGCAGTCAGCCACTGGTTCAGTGTCACAAGCATCGAAACTCGTCAGGGAGCCAGAAAGCATCAGAACTGGACTGTCAGGATATCAATAAGTTGAGTATTACTAATTTTACTATTTTACACTATTTCTAATGTTTTTCACGAAATTGAAGTGGCGGAACAAACCCTTTAACCTCTTTCTGAATTAGGACATAATAGTTCATCTTATGCTGAGTCCCCATGTAAGGAGCAGACTCAGCAGCTGAGCCTGCAACACGCCTGGCAGATGAAAGCTGTATTACATAGCATCTGCCAGGAACAACAGCAATTGGCTCATTGAAACGTCCCTGTCAATCACTGACCGCTATATCTAAATGATGCGCTCACCGGCTCACATGGGCTCCCTGCAAAGCAATTTTGGGGTGCAGATGGGTTTTCTTGGCCACTGAGGGCTGTTATCTTGTCTGAGTCCTTCTGTGAAATATTGGCTTAATAGAAAATTTATTGTTTTTATATGTACTGCAATACCATTGTACTGCAGTATAGAGAACAAGCAAGCAAATGACGGAACCTGAAAACCCATCTCTTCAAGAAAGCCTACAGCCTGCAGTAACCATTCTGCCGCCTCACCGGCCACCCGAGCTGCCGCCTCACCAACCACCCGAGCTGCTGCCACGTCGCCAACAACCCGAGCTGCCGCGTCACCACCGCTAGAACTGCCGCCTCATCAACCACCCGAGCTGCCGCCTCACCAACCACCCGAGCTGCCGCCTCACCAACCACCCGAGCTGCCGCCTCACCAACCACCCAAGCTGCCGCCTCACCAACCACCCGAGCTGCTGCCACATCGCCACCGCCAGAACTGCCACCTCACCAAACCAACCGAGAGCTGCTGCCTCACCAACGACCCAAGCTGCCACCTCACCACCACCAGTGCTGCAGCACACCAACCTCCTGTCTCTTCCCCATTATCCCAAAGAATGTAAGTCCCCAAGGACAGGGTCCTCGCCCCTCTGTACCAGTCCGTCATCGTAAATTTGTTTACTGTTAGCGATATCTATAACCCTGTATGTAACCTCTTTCACATGTACAGCACCATGGAATTAATGGTGCTATATAAATAAATAATAATAATAATGATCACCGACTCTAATCTCCTAGGGGGACAAAATAAAAAAAGGAAAAAGAGGAAAAAAAGTTAAAAGTTTTCAAAACACAATACAATTTTAAAATACTAAATAACCCTCATTTTTCCCCTGTAAAAATGAAGAAATTGGAAAAAATAAAATACCGTATATACTCGAGTATAAGCCGAGATTTTCAGCCCATTTTTTGGGGCTGAAAGTCCCCCTCTCGGCTTATACTCAAGTCATACCCGGGGGTCGGCAGGGGAGGGGGAGCGGGGGCTGTCTAATTATACTCACCTGCTCCGGCCGCGGTCCCTGCACGTCTTTTCCCCGGCGCCCCAGCTTCTTCCTGTACTGAGCGGTCACATGGTACCGTTCATTACAGTAATGAATATGCGGCTCCACCTCCCATAGGGGTGGAGCCGCATATTCATTACTGTAATGAGCGGTAACGGTGACCGCTCAATACAGGAAGAAGCTGGGGCGTCAGGGAGCCAGGGACTGCACAGCGCCAGGAGCAGGTGAGTATAACGGGGAGGGCAGCGCTGCACGATATTCACCTGCTCCTTGTTCCAGCGCCGCTCCGTCTTCAGTGTCTTCTGCAGTGACGCTCAGGTTAGAGGGCGCGATGTCGTGGTTAGTGCACGATCTCTGCCTGAACGTCAGTGCTGAAGACGGAGCGGCGCCCGGAACGAAGTCAGGTGAATATTTAAAGTGCCGGGGGCCTGAGTGACGGAGAGGTGAGTATGTGATTTTTTTTTATCGCAGCAACAGCAAATGGGGCAAGTGTCTATATGGAGCATCTTATGAGGCCATAACGTTTGTGCAGCACTTTATGGGGCAAGTGTCTGTATGGGGCCATAATCAACGTTTGTGCAGCACTTTATGGGGCAAGTGTCTGTATGGGGCCATAATCAACGTTTGTGCAGCACTTTATGGGGCAAGTGTCTGTATGGGGCCATAATCAACGTTTGTGCAGCACTTTATGGGGCAAGTGTCTGTATGGGGCCATAATCAACGTTTGTGCAGCACTATATGGGGCAAATATCTTTATGGAGCATCTTATGGGGCCATAATTAACATTTGTGGAGCATTACGGTATATGGGGCAAGTGTCTGTATAGAGCATCTTATGGGGCCATAATCACCATTTGTGCAGCATTATATTGGGCAAATGTGTCTATGGAGCATCTTATGGGGCCATTATTAACCTTTATGACGTCACTGCTGTGCTCTGCTTTATGGCCAGCGCTGAGTCAGTGCGGGAAGCTGACGGCGGGGGACGTGACAGACATCGGAATGTGAGAATGTACTGTTTTTTTGTTTTTTTTTAACTTTTACAATGGTAACCAGGGTAAATATCGGGTTACTAAGCGCGGCCCTGCGCTTAGTAACCCGATATTTACCCTGGTTACCAGTAAACACATCGCTGTATAGGCGTCACACACGCCGATCCAGCGATGACAGCGGGTGATCAGCGACCAAAAAAAGGTCCTGATCATTCTCCAGCAACCAACGATCTCCCAGCAGGGGCCTGATCGTTGGTCGCTGTCACACATAACGAGATCGTTAGCGGGATCGTTGCTACGTCACAAAAAGCATGACGTTGCAACGATATCATTAACGAAATCGTTATGTGTGACGGTACCTTCCTTAACTCTATGTAAGAAATTAAAAGGTTTATGTCAGATAAATGGTGATCCGACCAATAATAATAAATAATTGGCACAGAATATTGGACGTGTACTTTAGGGATAACACAGATCTACTAGATCTATTCACGTACATGAATACTTATTTCTTTACCCGATTAGAGCAGATACATAGGATTATACTTGTTACCTGTTGCTGTGACATAAGAGTTATAGTAAATACTAAGTCCATGAGTAGAATGTTGTTTGATTTTTTGCATTCTACTTCCTTTTAGACTTTCATTACATATAATTTATTTTTACTCTTAAAGCCAAAAAATGAAACTGCAGTGTTTTTTTTTCTCATGGAAAATATTTGCTTGCACTTCTCACCCCTTCCCCTCCCCCCCCCCAAAAAAAAAAAAACAGGCAAGAAAAAACGCTGTTTACCCTCATTTACCTAAGTTTTAAAAAGTGGGAGTAAAACGAAGTTGAATGCATCAAATTTAAAGGGGTTGTCCATTCTTAACCCCTTAGTGACTGAGCCAAATTTTTGAAATCTGACCAGTGTCACTTTATGTGGTAATAACTCTGCAACGCTTCAACAAATCCCAGTGATTTTGAGATTGTTTTTTCGTGACACATTATACTTTATGATAATGGTAAATTTTGTTCAACATTTTTTGTGTTTATTTATAAAAAATATCAAAAATTTGAGAAAAATGTTTAAAAATTAGCAATTTTCTAAATTTGAATGATTATCCCTTTAATCCAGATGGTCATACCACAGCAAACCATTAATAAATAACATTTCCCTCATGTCTGCTTTACATCAGGACCATTTGCAAAATATTATTTTATTTTGTTAGCAGTTTAGGAGGTTTAAAAATGTAGTAGCAATTTTTCATTTTTTCAAAGAAATTTAATAAATTTATTTTTTTAGGGACTTATCCATGTTTGAAGTGACTTTAGTGGTCCCATATATTGGGAAACCCACAAACATGATACCATTTTAAAAACAGCACCCCTAAACATATTGAAAACTGCTGTCAGGTAGTTTATTAACCCTTCAGGTGCTTTACAGGAATTAATGCAAAGTGGTATGACAGAAATGAAAATGTGTATTTTTACCACCTAAATGTCTCTAACTTCTAAACAGATTACTACAGCCGTCAGACTCTAAGGCCACTATTTGGCCATGAATTGCCATGGCAAGCATCAGGACAACAAAATCATGATATGAGGGCACCAATTGGGACAAAGAAGAAGCCCCCACACTCTGTTAACCATTTATAATGATGTAGTCACTATTGACAGCAGCATCTAAGGGGTTAAACAGATTTAGATGGTGCAAATACTGATCGTGGCTGGTACAGCAAGTTGTCAGCTATAGTGTACAACTGACAGATGCTGGATTGTCATCTGTATGGGGAGGCTATTCTCTTATATCTCAGGTCAGTTAAAAGACGTATTGGCGGTCATTAAGGGGTTAAGCTATGCACTGTGAGAACTTTCCAGTCCCGGGAACTGGCGGTCATGTGAATGCAAGTATGTGATTTGCAAACTTCCATCCACATTCCAACTAAACATGTCCAGCCTTCCTCAATACACTTTCATTGAATGAGGCCGGACATGTCTAGTAGGCACGTGGCTGCATGTATGCAAATTGCATATTTGCAATCCCGTGCCTGACGCTCTTGGCACCAGAGAATCCTTACAGTGCACAGTGTACGCTTTCTGAGGATTCACAAGTCTGCAGTCACATAGAGAGTCTGCAGATTTGTAGTTTAAGAACGGACAACCCCTTTAATGCAATTCTTGCAAGCCACCATCTCCAATTATTTTTGTCTTCATTCTTCAGGATGATGGCTGCGATGTAATACTACATTTCACCTGCTGTTAGCAGATTGTTAGTGGTGCTGGTAGTGGGATAGGGGGATCAACTCATTGTTCCATTGGATGCATTATAAAAAAGATGAGACAACCCTTAAATAAATGGGGGCTACTACAAAAGCCTTCTTCTTATGAACGAATAAAATAGTAAAACAATTTGAATCCAGGACAACCACTTTAAGAAAATAACCAAATAGGGTCTTGTTCACACGCTGCTTTATTGCCACATATTTTTTCTTTTGGCCCCTTTTCAAGGTTAAAAAAAATTGCTGCGCTTTATAGTACCAGCAAAGTGAATGAGATTTCAGAAATCTAATCTATTTTTTCCTTTCAAATTTGAACCATCAAACATGGAGCATGTCAATTCCTTTAGGCTATGTGCACACGTTCAGGTTTTTTCGCGTTTTTTTTTCCACATTTTTTCGCGGTAAAAACGCTATAAAAACTCATTAAAAACGCATACATTATGCATTCTATCATTTAGAATGCATTCTGCATGTTATGTGCACATGGATGCGTTTTTTTTCCGCGAAAAAAACGCATCGCGGTAAAAAAATGAGCATGTTCATTATTTTTGCGGATTTTCTGCATTTTTCCCGCAATTCTATGCATTTGGGAAAAAACGCACAAAAACGCACCAATAACGCGTCAAAAACGCGTCAAAATCGCTGTAAAATCGCGGTAAAAACGCATGCGGATTTCTGGCAGAAATGTCCGGTTTTTGTCAGGAAAATTTCTGCAAGAAATCCTGATGTGTGCATACCCTTAGCGTTTTTCAAATGAATGGGAGAAAAATGCAAGAAAAAAGGCATGTTAAAAAAAAGGGTCGCAAACAAGTTTTTTTTATGCAGCATTTTTACCTGGTGAAGAATAATCTGCTGCAAATAGTCAATGTGTGCGCGGACCCTATGGGTTTTGGGACTTTATTGAAACATTTTAATGAAAGTTTAAATTAATTAGAAGCTTTGGTTACATTGTCCTGTTTGGTTACATTGTCTTGTTTGGGTACATTGTCCTGTTTGGTTACACTGTATTGTTTGGTTACATTGTCCTGTTTGGTTACATTGTTTTGTTTGGGTACATTGTCCTGTTTGGTTACATTGTCTTGTTTGGTTACATTGTCCTGTTTGGTTACATTGTCTTGTTTGGTTACATTGTCCTGTTTGGTTACATTGTCCTGTTTGGTTACACTGTATTGTTTGGTTACATTGTCCTGTTTGGTTACATTGTCTTGTTTGGTTACATTGTCCTGTTTGGTTACACTGTCCTATTTGGTTACATTGTCCTGTTTGGTTACATTGTCCTGTTTGGTTACACTGTCCTGTTTGGTTGCATTGTCCTGTTTGGTTACATTGCCCTGTTTGGTTACATTGTCTTGTTTGGTTACATTGTCTTGTTTGGTTACATTGTCTTGTTTGGTTACATTGTCTTGTTTAGTTACATTGTCCTGTTTGGTTACACTGTATTGTTTGGTTACATTGTCCTGTTTGGTTACATTGTCCTGTTTGGTTACACTGTCCTGTTTGGTTACACTGTCCTGTTTGGTTACACTGTCCTGTTTGGTTACATTGTCCTGTTTGGTTACATTGTATTGTTTGGTTACATTGTCTTGTTTGGTTACATTGTCTTGTTTGTTACATTGCCCTCTTTGGTTACATTGTCCTGTTTAGTTACATTGTCCTGTTTGGTTACATTGTCCTTTTTGGTTACACTGTATTGTTTGGTTACACTGTCCTGTTTGGTTACATTGTGCTGTTTGGTTACATTGTCTTGTTTGGTTACATTGTCCTGTTTGGTTACATTGTCCTGTTTGGTTACATTGTCCTGTTTGGTTAGACTGTATTGTTTGGTTACATTGTATTGTTTGGTTACACTGTATTGTTTGGTTCCATTGTCCTGTTTGGTTACACTGTATTGTTTGGTTACACTGTCTTGTTTGGTTACATTGTCCTGTTTGGTTACATTGTCTTGTTTGGTTACATTGTCCTGTTTGGTTACATTGTCCTGTTTGGTTACACTGTATTGTTTGGTTCCATTGTCCTGTTTGGTTACACTGTATTGTTTGGTTACACTGTCCTGTTTGGTTACATTGTCCTGTTTGGTTACATTGTCCTGTTTGGTTCCATTGTCCTGTTTGGTTACACTGTATTGTTTGGTTACACTGTCCTGTTTGGTTACACTGTATTGTTTGGTTACACTGTATTGTTTGGTTCCATTGTCCTGTTTGGTTACATTGTCCTGTTTGGTTACACTGTATTGTTTGGTTACACTGTATTGTTTGGTTCCATTGTCCTGTTTGGTTACATTGTCTTGTTTGGTTACATTGTCTTGTTTGGTTACATTGCCCTGTTTGGTTACATTGTCCTGTTTGGTTACATTGTCCTGTTTGGTTACACTGTATTGTTTGGTTACATTGTCTTGTTTGGTTACACTGTATTGTTTGGTTCCATTGTCCTGTTTGGTTACATTGTCTTGTTTTCATGACGCACTTGACTCTTTTTGTAAGATGTGGTACGCGGATGACTAATCACCAATTTGTGCTTACGTTAAACCTAATTACATGGAATTGTGATCACGCCCCATCTATGTCATAGACGTGAGAAGTGTAATGTGATTACAGGATGGTAACAGTTTTAATTCTAGATCATTTTAGTTTACACAGTCCCATTATTGATAGAATGACAGTAATTTATACGTATGTGAAATTCTCTTTTTTTATATCTTCCTAAAGGCTAGAGTTGAGCGAATATGTTCGGAATTGGTTGCTGAATCCGAATTTGCCGTACTCGTGCCTCATTGGTACCCCATTCGTGCTGAATATATTTGGTAGTTTTTACTCCTATTGACTCAAATGATGCTCAGCGAATATTGCAAAAACAATATTCGCCGCCGATCATGATCGGAACCTAATTTTGAAAAATTCGCTCAACTCTACTAAAGACTTTCTACTATAAAGTTTTCAATTTGCAGTTAGCCAAAAGCCTGAGTGTTAGAGCTCATGCAGACGACCGTATTTCCAGTATAAGTGTGCTTCAACAAAGCATCGGATCGCACCCGGACTAATGTTATCTTATGGGACTGTGCACATCAGAGTTTGATCTGATATTGAATTTGCACTCGACCATGCAAATCAATGACTTCTTTGACATCATTGGACTGCACTCAGATGACATTTGACTGCAGTCCGATTTCAGAATGGAGATTTTTTTTTCCATTTTCTCCTAATCCGAAAGAATATTATCACACTCTGATCAGAATTTGCTTAGTGGCCAGATTTTCTTCACCTGCTGTTGTTTTTTTTAAATTCTGCCTCCCAAAGATCACAGTAAGGCTCACATTTATCCTCCGCTCTACGCTGAGCGCTTACACAGGGGTTTCCAAGTAATTCTCTGAAATACATGATTCAGATTGAATCGTTGGCAAAGATTTCCTATAATGAGGCAGATGGAGGCACTGTGGACACCATAGGACCTGTGATCCGTCTTTTTAGGCGTGCATAAAAGTGCAGTCGACCACAGTTTTGTGCACTTCTGAAAAAAGGACACCACTGAACAGAGGCCAGATGGAGTCCAGTGTAACTCTCCTGAATAATTATTGTGAATGGATTCTCCGGGGGTTTCATCTAAATCCCATCACCATATAGATGGAAACCCCGATATAAGTGCTCAGTGTAGAGCACAGGATAAGTGTGACCCTAATTGTTATATACAATGTTCCCAATAAAAGCTTCAACTCAATTCACAAAAAAAGCAAGTCCCCACTCAGCTCCGTCATCTGTCAATGGAAATATAGGGGTCTTACATGTTTCTGGTAGCACGAAGGCTATGGAAAAGCACAATGGCTCCTTGCTCCCCAAAATAAATTTAGCAAATCCAAATGCCCTCCCTCCCTTTTGAGCCCCAGTGTTCCCAACCATATTTAGAGCCCACGTTTGGCATTTCTGTAGTGATGAGAGCCCGCCTAACTTACAGGTGCGTGTCTCCAGAAACATGAGCGGAGCACTACCACGTACTGGGCAGTACAACATACTGGGGACTACAACGTACTGGGGACTACAACCGTAATTTGCAATTTTCAGTCAGCATCATCCACTGCTGCTTGTTTCTGGAAAACAACCATGGAGTCAAAATCATCAATACACCCTTAGATAAATTCCCATAGGGGTATAATTTCCAAAATGGGGTCACTTGAGCGGGGATCTTGCTCTTCTAACAAGTAGGTGCTCTTTATATGGAATCCGCAAACTATTCTAGGAACATTTGCTTTCCAGGAGGCAAATAGCGCTCTGTCCCTCCCAAGTCTCTCCGTATGGCTGAGTAGTACTGTACAGCCACATATGGGGTGTTGTCATGTTCAGTAGAAATTGTGGGACAAATTTTGGTGCAATTTTTACCCATTTCCCGGTATGAAAATGTAAAACTTGTGGCTAACACACTATCTTGGTGGTAAAAATGTAAATTATTTAATCTTCACTGCTCAATGGTATAAAAGTCTGTGACACATCTGTGGTGTCAATATTTCCACTGCACCCCTAGATGAATTCATTGAGAGGTTTAGTTTGTAAAATGGGGTTACTTATGTGGGGTTCTGCTGTGTTTGCCCCTCAGGGGCTTTGTCAATGTAACATGGCACCCTCAAGCAAGTGCAGCAAAGTCTGCACTGTGAACTCAGAAGAAATTGCACAACAAATTTCTTGAAAATAACCATGGAGTCAAAATTGTTACTACACCTGTAGATAAATTCCCAAAGGGGTATAATTTCCAAAATGGCGTCACTTGAGGCGGGATTCGACTCTTTTAACATTTAGGGGCTCTGTATATGGAGTCCGCAAACTATTCTTGGACAATCTGCACTCCAAGAGGCAAATAGTGCTCCGTCCCTCCTGAATCTTGCCTTGTGGCTAAGCAGTACTGTACAGCCACATATGGGGTATTTCCACGTTCAGCAAAAATTGTAGGACAAATTTTGGTGACATTTTTACCCTCTTCCTCGTTTCCTCGGGGCTAAAACAAAATTTTGGTGGTAAAAATGTAATTCATTTTTTCTTCACTGCCCAATGGTAAAAAATGCTGTGAGGCACATGTGGTGTCAATATAATCACTGCACCTCTAGATGAATTCATTGGAAGGTATAGTTTATAAAATGAGGTCACATATTGGGGATGTCTGAATTTCTGGAACCTCAGTGGCTCTGCCAATGTGACATGGCACCCTCAAACCATTCCAGCAAAATCTCAACTCCAATATGGCACTTCTTTTCTTCAGAGCTTTAGACTGTGCCTCAAAAGTAGTTTTTGATCACATATGGGGTAGTTGTGTATTCAGGAGAAAGTGCACAACACATTTTGGGGTCCATTTTTTCCCGCTATCCTTGTGAAAATGAAAAATTGTGGGGCTAAAACAACATTTTTGTAGAAAAATAAACATTGTACAATTCTGTGAAGCACCAGAGTGTTCAAGGTGCTCACCACACATCTAGATAAATTCCTTGAGTGGTCTAGTTTCCAAAATGGGGTCACTTGTGTTGCGGTGGTTCCACTATTTAGACACATCAGGGGCTCTCCAAATGCGACATGATACCCGCAGACCATTCCATTAAAGTCTGACTTCCAATTCGTCTCTCCTTCCTCTCTGAGCCCTGTCATCCGCCCAAATGGTATAGTTTTCCCCCACATATGGGGATAACAAATTTTGGGTTCCATTTTCTCCTCTAACCCTTATTAAAATAAAACAAAATGGGGCTAAAATAACTTTTTTTGTGAGAAAAATTTGATTTTTCTTATATTTCCACAGCTCAATGTTTTAAGATTCTGTGAAGCACCTGGTGGGTCCATGGTGCTCACCACACATCTGGATACATTAATTAACAGGTATAGTTTCAAAAACGGAATCATTTATGTGTGTGGGGGTCCGCTGTTTAGGCACATCAGGAGCTCTCCAACTGCAACATGGCGTCTGCTCTTGATTTCAGCCCATTTTGGTTTCAAAAAGTCAAACAGTGCTGCTTCCTTTCTGAGCCCTGCTGTGCACCCAAACAGTACTTTTCCCCCATATATCGGGTATCGGCATTCTATGGACCAATTGCACAACAAATTTTGGGGGCCACTTTTTCTTTTTACCCTTGTGAAAATAAAGAAATTTGGGTCTAAAGTAAATTTTTTGTAAAAAGAGTTAAATGTTCATTACTTCCTTCCGCATTACAAAAATTCTGAAGGGCCTGAAGGGTTAATAACTTATTGAATGTGGTTTTGAGCATCTTGAGGGGTGCAGTTTTTATAATGGTGAGAATTTGGGGTATATTCTGTCATATAGGCCTCTCAAAGTCACTTCAAATGCGATGTGGTGTCTAAAATAATGGTTTTGTAAATGTTGGAAAAATGAGAAATCGCCGGTCAACTTTTAACCCTTCTAACTTCCTAACAAAAAAAAAATTATGTTTAAAAAATTGTGCTGATGTAAAGTAGACATTTGGGAAATGTTATTTATTAACTATTTTGTGTGACATACCTCTCTAGTTACAAAATTGTCTCCAAATTTCTCATTTTTTTTCACAAATAAACGCAAATCGTATCAAACTAATTTTACTACTATCATGAAGTACAATGTCACGAAAAAACTATCTCAGAATCAGTTGGATTCGTTGAAGTGTTCCAGAGTAATTACCTCTCAAAATGTCACTGGTCAGAATTGTAGAATTTGGTCTGGTCATGAAGGTGAAAACAAGCTGGTGTGTAAAAGGGTTTAAAGGGAATCTGTTAGTCTGGAACTAACCTCCTAAGCCGTCTATATGAGCATGTAGGTCATAGGAAGGTGAATAAAATGATACCTTGATATTTGCGATCTAATGTCTTGTTCCAGAGAAATCCAAATTGTCTAATATGTAAATTAGCTCTTAAGATCTGTGGGCAGGACATGGATCTCCCTGAGACTCTTTCCTCAGACATTATTTTAAATGACAGAGGGCGTTACCAGTGTGAGACATGTAGATCAGGAGCCCAGACTGTCAGTCATTACATGTCTCACACTGGTAACGCTTCATTTAATTTACAATAAGCTCTGGAGGCAGATTCTCAGGGAGATCTATGTCCGGCCCATAGATCTTAACAGCTCATTTACATATAAAAAACAAATGTGGATTTCTCTGGAATAAGACTTCAGATCACAGATATCAAGGTATCATTTTATTCAGCTTCCTATGACCTGTGTGCCCATATAGATGGCTTAGGAGGGGTGATCCTACTGACAGATTGCCTTTCAGTACAGATTTTGATGGATTTGACCACAAACAAAAGAGACCTATAAAATTGTTTTAATATTTTGATAAATATCACTTTTCTTGAATAAATGGTAATGAGCTTTTATTCGCGCTCCAGGTACAAAGATCTTGCATCTAACCAGATACAGCCACATATAATCAGGATGATATACAGCTCTGGCAAAAATTAAGAGACCGCAGAAAAATGTTCAGTTTGTCTGATTTTTCTCTTTATAGGTACATTTTTGAGTAAAATGTAAATTGTTCTTTTATTCTATAAACTACTGACAACATGTCTCCGAATTTCCAAGCAATACATTTTAATAAAAAAAATACCCAGTGCTTTCAGACCTCAAATAATGCAAAGAAAACAAGATCATAATCATTTAGAAACCACAATGCTAATGTTTTAACTCAGGAAGAGTTCAGAAATCAATATTTTGTGGAATAACCATGATTTGTAATCACAGCTTTCATGCGTCTTGGCATGCTTCCCACCAGTCTTTCACACTGCTTCTGTCGCAAAAATGTAAGCAGTTCTTCTTTGTTTGATGGCTTGTGACTATCCATCATCCTCTTGATTACATTCCAGGGGTTTTCAATGGGGTTCAGGTCTGGAGATTGGGCTGCCCATGACAGGGTTTTGATGTGATGGTCTCTTAATTTTTGCCAGAGCTGTATATTGTACAACTTCATTCACCCACAATACAATTGCTAAAACACTAGGCGAGGTGTGAATAGTTGTCATTGTCGATAAACTTGTTTAACTGTCTGACCTTTCTCTACCCAACATCATGTGTTGGGAGGTCCGTAGTACATCAGATAGTTGGTCGGTCCCTTCAAAAATTTGTGACTTGGGACAACTTTGATCTAATGTGTATGAGGACCTTTTGTCTATTTCCATATCACCCATTGAGTTCAACCATCTCTCAGCTCCAGATGGAGGCACAAAGAACATAAAGTGTAACGTGAGGCCCTCAGATAAAGTCAAATGTTGAATCTGAGGCTTCCAAAATGTTTTTGCAGTGACCCCCAGTAGTGCATTATATTAGCTTTTGATTTTAATTGCTTTTTGTTCCCTGCAAAACAAAAAGAAATGTAGAAATAAAGAAATACATGTACAAAGAAAATGACACACAAATTTTTTATGAACCAAAAATTATTTTATTATTCAGATCAGACAATAAAACAAAGTAGCAGCTCTGGTCAGAAGTGTAGAATTCCGTTTTCTGTATTTCATCAAAGTTATGTGCCAGATTTACTACATGAGTTACCCCTATGATATGATATTCTCTGATAATTGTTATTGTAGGCAATGCTTTAAATTAATGTAGTTCAATGCAATAAAATGTAGAATTATGTCAATATAGCCCCCTGGACAACATCTTATAATCTTATCATTTTTTTTTTTTGGGTTCCCATGACCGACAATTGTGGGCAACATAACAAAAAAAAGATATAAATAGAAAACAGTGCCAGGACACAAATAATGGCATCCACTGTTAAGCTTGAAACAAAAGGATATCGTCAGACTAACCTGTTACTAGTTAGAAATTACACCAACCTGTCTTTAATTAGCCTATGAATTAAGGTTCGGATGCTTCAAAAAAATCAGTTTTATTCTACTTCTCTGTCATAATGGCAAAGTCGGTGAGCGCTGTCTGAGCAGACCAGAAATAACATCACCAAGCACAAGCAGTCTAATAATGACAATCTCCCCAGACCTTTGCATCTCGGATTAACGGTTCGATGTTAATATGTATTTACATAGATTTTCCTGGTTTACCCGGTTCCACAATACTGTATAATACATCAGGATTAACAGTTCAAAATGTTATCAAGAAGTTTGCTACTTATGGTATAGTCTAGAACCTCCCAGAACATGATGAAAATATCCTACAATAGTGGGTTCAAAATTTGGCAATGTAACCACATACAACATCCAAAGAATTTTGGGTTGAGCTAAAGATTTTCAGAGTGATATTTTCAACCCAAAATATATGCCAAACACTGAGCAAAATAGGGCTTTATGGGCTCTAGCCAAGGAGGACACCACTGCTTTGCAAACTTTGGCAAAAGTTACATAGAAAATCCAAAATTCAGAGAAAATGTTTTATTGGTAAAACCAAACTAGAGCTCTCTGGGGATGCAACACAGTATTATGGTTAGAAATGACAACGCAAAGCCTAGTGAGAAAAGTGCTCCCTAGCTACACGGTAAACTTGGAGGACTACCTGGGAACTTGGAGGACTACCCGGGAACTTGGAGGACTGCCGGGAAACTTGGAGGACTACCCAGAAACTTGGAGGACTACCCGGAAACTTGGAGGACTACCCGGAAACTTGGAGGACTGCCGGGAACTTGGAGGACTGCCGGCAAACTTGGAGGACTACCCGGGAACTTGGAGGACTGCCGGGAACTTGGAGGACTACCGGTAAACTTGGAGGACTACCCGGGAACTTGGAGGACTGCCGGGAAACTTGGAGGACTACCCGGAAACTTGGAGGACTACACAGAAACTTGGAGGACTACACGGAAACTTGGAGGACTACACGGAAACTTGGAGGACTGCCCGGAAACTTGGAGGACTACACGGAAACTTGGAGGACTACCCGGAAACTTGGAGGACTACACGGAAACTTGGAGGACTACCCGGAAACTTGGAAGACTACCGGGAAACTTGGAGGACTACCCGGAAACTTGGAAGACTACCGGGAAACTTGGAGGAGGATCCATAATGTTGTGGAGGCCTTGAACATGTTACAGGAGCAATGAAATCAGCAGATTAATAGAGCATCCTAGAACGAAATCTGCTCCAAAGTATAAGAAAACTAAGTTATAGAGCAGAGGAAAATGACGGTGCTGTAGAATAAGTAAATGAAGTCATAATAATATTACATATAGTCATCAGAAAGACACTGCATGTCGATAGGCTGGACAAATGGATGGATAAACAGATAGATAAATAGATGACATATTCCTATGTATAATGCATACAGTTATAGATAGATTTTACCTTTAATCTATATAGATATTGTGAATCATGCTGAAAGCAGAATATCACAGGAGCTTGTGGCAAACATGTTTACATCAATAAGGAAAATATATTGACTTCCGCACCTCCCTGGTATTGAGTCAATCACTGTGTATTTGAGCGTGTTCTTAATTGCACCTAGTAGTAGAAGCGCTTGGATTTCTCAAGGTGTTAATACAGAACTAGAAGTGAAGGAAACACGTCAAACAAACTTTTTGTAAATTATGCAGAAAGGTTGTTAAAAAATCTTTCCAATAATTGCAGTCATTAAATTCATCAGAGTCAGGAGGAGCATCATATACCTTTTAAATGACAGAGCATACAGGCAGATTACACCAGGGTGGAATTAAAAATCACATCTACTGTAACTACTGGGTACATATCATGCCGAGGGGTGTTTGATGTACTGTGCATGACTGTATACTATGCTGTATACTATAATAAAGTTGTGACACACATATTACACACATGTAACACACAGATTATAACACAAGAGTACCAATATTGGTATTAATATATCATGTGTGCATGTTTTGGACTAAAAGATAGGGACAACTGTCAACAGAAATCCTAATGCTCCACAAAGAAACACAGTCCATAAATCCCATAAAAAATACCTTTATTAAATATATAAATTTAAAATGCACAAAAGAAAAAATACATCGGGACGAGTGGGGGCTAGTGAGAGAACTGTACGGCAATGTAACACACAGGGCTACAGGGTACTCCCCACCGTATCAGCACATCGTGTATAGTAATATAAACCCCAATGGGTAAATAGGGCAAACACACATAACAAGACTCTGGTAGCTCTAATGAGGCCAATAGAGAATATATGAAAAATAAGGTGCAAGTGCACATGCAGCATAGAAAGCACTAAGTACCAGCCAAGTACCAGCATAGAATGTATAAGGAAGGCATTTACCTGATGTTTGCTGACCGGTGGCTCAGGTCAGTCTTGTTATGTGCGTTTGCCCTATTTACCCATTGGGGTTTATATTGCTATACACGATGTGCTGATACGGTGGGGAGTACCCTGTAGCCCTGTGTGTTACATTGCCGTACAGTTCTCTCACTAGCCCCCACTCGTCCCGATGTATCTTTTCCTTTGTGCATTTTAAATTTATATATTTAATAAAGGTATTTTTTTATGGGATTTATGGACTGTGTTTCTTTGTGGAGCATTAGTATGCTGTATACTATGCAGCATATATTTATACACACATATACACTACCGTTCAAAAGTCCAGGGTCACCCAGACAATTTTGTGTTTTCCATGAAAACTCATACTTTTATTAATCAAATGAGTTGCCAAATGAATTGAAAATCTAGTCCAGACATTGACAAGGTTCGAAAAAAAGATTTTTATTTGAAATAATTTTCTCCTTCAAACTTTGCTTTCGTCGAAGAATGCTCCCTTTGCAGCAATTCCAGCATTGCAGAGCTTTGGCATTCTAGCATTTAATTTGCTAAGGTAATCTGGAGAAATTCCCCCCCCCCATGCTTCCAGAAGCCCCTTCCACAAGTTGGTTTGGATGATGGGCACTTTTTGCGTATCATACGGACAAACTGCTCCCACAACAGCTCAATGGGGTTGAGATCTGGTGACTGCGCTGGCCACTCCATTATAGATAGAATACCAGCTGCCTGCTTCTTCCCTAAATAGTTCTTGCATAATTTGGAGGTGTGCTTTGGGTCATTGTCCTGTTGTAGGATGAAATTGGCTCCAATCAAGCGCTGTCCACATAGTATGGCATGGTGTTGCAAAATGCAGTGATAGCCTTCCTTATTCAATATCCCTTTTACCTTGTACAAATCTCCCACTTTACCAGCACAAAAGCAACCCCAGACCATCACATTATCTCCACCATGCTTGACTGATGGTGTCAGACACTCTTCCAGCATCTTCTCGGTTGTTCTGCATCTCACAAATGTTCTTCTGTGTGATCCAAACACCTCAAACTTGGATTCGTCTGTCCATAACACTTTTTTCCAATCTTCCTCTGTCCAATGTCTGTGTTCTTTTAACCATACTAATCTTTTCCTTTTATTAGCCAGTCTCAGATATGGCTTTTTCTTTGCCACTCTGCCCTGAAGGCCAGCATCCCGGAGTTGCCTCTTCACTGTAGACGTTGACACTGGTGTTTTGTGTGTACTATTTAATGAAGCTGCCAGTTGAGGACCTGTGAGGCGTCGATTTCTCAAACTACAGACTCTAATGTACTTGTCTTGTTGATCAGTTGTGCAGCGGGGCCTCCCACTTCTCTTTCTACTCTGGTTAGAGCCTGTTTGTGCTCTCCTCTGAAGGGAGTAGTACACACCATTGTACGAAATATTCAGTTTCTTGGCAATTTCTCGCATGGAATAGGCTTCATTTCTAAGAACAAGAATAGACTGTTCGAGTTTCACATGAAAGTTCTTTTTTTCTGGCCACTTTGAGAGGTTAATGGAACCAACAAATGTAATGCTCCAGATTCTCAACTAGCTCAAAGGAAGGTCAGATTTATAGGTTCTCTAATCAGCCAAACTGTTTTCAGCTGTGCTAACATACTTGCGCAAGGGTTTTCTAGGGTATTCTAACCATCCATTAGCCTTCTTACACAGTTAGCAAACACAAAGTACCATAAGAACACTGGAGTGATGGTTGTTGGAAATGAGCCTTTATACACCTATGAAGATATTGCATTACAAACCAGACGTTTGCAGCTAGAATAGTCATTTACCACATTAACAATGTATAGAGTGTATTTCTGAATCATTTAATGTTAGCTCCATTGGAAAAAAAACTGTGCTTTTCTTTAAAAAATAAGGACATTTCTAAATTACCCTAAACTTTTGAACGGTAGTGTACATTTCTATATATAAATTAATATATGCAAATAAAATGGGCACTGCTCAATAGCAAATTAAAATTTGAGTGCTGCCTATTTTTTTTTTTTTTTTTTATGTAACGTAGGTTGGTGGGTTGTACCCTGTGACACTTTTTTGTGCTGCTTCATGCTCTTGTTTATGTATACTGTATACACACACTCTTCAATATTGGAATAGCAACACCAACAAGGAAAAGTAATGGAATTATACAAATCACAGATTGATAGACATGTTAAATAGAACCTGTCCCCCCATGCCCCACAGCCACCATGTATTTATTCATCCCTCTATATACTTCTCAAAGGGGCATTTCAACTTTAAGATAATAATGAACGAGCATTGTGAAAGATGCTTATTTCACGATTGTCTTGCCATGTAGACAGGCTGCCGATCACTTGATGAATGAGCATGTTCATCGGGTGAAATGATCTTTTGTACAGTATAAAACAAAATCGTTCTTGGCAATACATCATTCTGTGTAAACAGGGCTCGCACTGCCAAGAACTATGGCAGCCTATGAGCTCTTAGAGATCTAGCATACATCGCTCAGTATACATTGTGTACTTTGTTCTGTTTGTGTATGTAAACAGGCATTCAAAGACCGCCGATCGGTAAATGATTAGTGATCGTCGCTAGTATCGTGCCACCGGTCGGTCTGTGTGAATGGACCTAACAAGTGTCTTTTTGTGGCATTTTGATTTTTGAATATTCCTAAATCTGTTTTATTACTGGGCTTGTGATATGCTAATTAGTTGGTGACTAATCGTGGAGGTGTTTTTTACTGACTAGTCGTTCCACTATTCCTGTTATCACTCCCTTCTGGAGATGAGCAACATGATACGCAAGAGCAGGTTACCGCCGCTTTTTGCATATCTCTGCCTCCTTAACAATGTGCAGTGAAGCCGTGTGTATTCTCCCCGGTCATGTCTGCACACTGTGTATGACCAGGGAGGCAGTAGTGATGCAGGACTCACATACCAGTTAATGCTGGCTCTTTGCAAATTTAGCGTCTGGTTGTATCCTACATCACCGCTGCCTCCCTTGTCATGCGCAGTGCGCTATTGAAGCCAGGAGCGTACACCCAGCTTCACTGCGCACTGCCAGGGAGGCAAAGATTTGCAAAAGGCAGCGGTACCCCGCTCTTGCATATCATGTCCCTCATGCCCACCATGACGTGATAACATGATTAGTAGGATGATTTGCCTGGGAAAATCAACGCCCCCAAGATTAGCTACCCACTAAATAACATGACAAGCCTAGTTATAAAATTGATTGTAAGTATATACAATAAGCCATGAAAAAAGGGCTTGTTAGGATGTACATAAAATTTAATTTTGAGTTGTCAATGCTCCTAGACCCAACCCATGGTTAGAAATACTGAAAACTCTGATTATGGAAGCTTCTCTACAATGGGCCTTAATAAGGGGGGTCCTGCAGCTATTTGATACAGATTCCCTCGCTGCCTTTTATATACGCTCCTTTGGCCAGCACCTGAAGGTCTTTAAACCAGTCCTATTTGGACCTTGGCATCTTTATTAGTGATTAGCGAATATACTCGTTACTCGAGATTTCTCGAGCATGCTCGGGGGTATTTGTTAGTGCTCAGAGATTTAGTTTTTCTTGCCGCAGCTGATTTACATCTGTTAGCCAGCATAAGTACATGTGGGGGTTGCCTGGTTGCTAGGGAATCCCCACATATACTTATTGTTAGGGTTGGCGGAACGCACCGAATATATTTATTAATGAGATAGGTGCGTTTGCAAACCGGGACCCACCGTGCAGGAAAGAACCTGCTGCTAAGTAATGCGGTGAAGTAAATTAGTATAAACAAACTCTGTTACTTCACAGAGCCCATAGTAAAGAGAACGCTGTGCCCTGTTTAACTCACAGGGGACACAGCTACTGTGTAGAGCCGACAGTGGTCATGCAGTCCAAACCAAACACGCAGCTCCTCTCCGGTGGAGCCGGAATTCTAATGGCTATTAGCCAGCCCTGAATTCACACATAAACTCCTCGCCGGAGGTGCCAGCATTATAGGGGCTTATTTCAGCCAGGTCCCTGACTGCATACACACAAAACTCCTCACCGGAGGTGCCTGCATTCTAGGTGCTTATTTCAGCCGGGTCCCTGACCACACACATGACCACACTGGCGCTGAGCTCGTACATATTTGATACTAGCGCATGGCCATGTGGTCATGAGAACCTTTTAGAGCTGCAGCAACTTCAGGACCTTCCCAAAAGGACCAATGGAGAGCTGCCACAGAACTTGATCAGGTACAGGGCCTTCCTGGAGGACCAATGGAAGTTGCTGCAGTACCTGAGCATGTGACCCTTGATCTCCACTGAGATCTTACCCTAAGCATGCTCAGTGTGTGCAAAGCAGGACTTAGTCCCAGAAAAGTCTGCTCGCCGCAGACCAGTGCAGGGTACAATAGTAGAGCCTGGAGAGGCAGCAGTAACCCTTTGCACAGTATTAGATTCAGTGAGGGGCTGGGACCATTGTTCCACTGAGCAGGCTCCACTGCGGCCGATGCAGATTGGGAGACTGCAGCAGACATGGTTCAAGATTCCCCCTGTGCAGTGGCGGGAACTCGACTCCTAACATTTATGCTGGCTAGCAGATGTAAATCATTCAGCTGTGGCAAGAAAAACTAAATCTCCGAGCACTAAAAAATACTCGGAGGACCCTCGAGCATGCTCAAGAAATCTTGAGTAACGAGTATATTCGCTCATCACTAATCTTCATGCTATCTCAGGCCTCTGGCGAAACAACTGATGCATCAGGGACTTCCGCATACAGATCGTCTTAGAGAGCCACCTATGATTGCTCCAACTACCAGGAATAGAATGCAACAACAACCAAAAGCAGAAGACACTTCTGGGGTACAGGACTCCATGAAGTCTTTTGTGATTCCGGGGTTATGTAACAGCAGGACATCCTGAAACAAATTACTGAAGATTTGGCAATGGCAGCCACCTTGAGATTTCAGCAGAAACTGCTTGAAAGGAAGTGATGCCTTTTGGATGCAAGAGAGAACTCCACCTGACAAGCAGCAGGTTCTTGGAGTGATGCGGTGACTTATCCTTTCAGGGAGCAGGAATTGCTTCTTTATTTATAAAAGACTCAACAAGTGGTGTAGTGACTTCCTGAAAGCAGCAGAAACTTTTAGGAAGTAGCAAAGACTTTATTTTTGGATGCAACCGGGTTTTATATAGGTATATTGGCATTCATAAAAACTTGCCAACGATCCAGTCATAGAAAGCACAATATGGTAATTCCAAATACAAAATCTCTGTACATTAGGCAATTCCTACTGGACACGAAACATCGAACCTCTATTATTTCTGGACTTCTGAAACACATTTCAGAAGCTTCATTTTAAATGTGGGACAGTATATTACGAACCAAGTGCTACTTCAGTAAAACTTTCCAAACAGCTTAAACATGTTACCTGTGCAGGGACAGTCGCTGGGTCTGTCATACTTTTCCTATGGCCAACTCTCTTTGCAGTAGTTCAAGCCGGGGTTTCTCAAGTGACGCGGAAAATTGCTTTGACATAATCACCCTAGGCCTTTTAAGTTCGGCTCAGGCAGAAATCAGGTGCTTGAGTATTAAAAAACATTGTCCACAGTTGCCTCAAGTTGACTAGGACATGTTGCCTAATTTTCTTGGCTGAGCTCTAGCCAAGTGTTTAATGCCTCCTCTGCTGCTGCTGACTTTCATACTGCAACCAGCGTTATGTCCAATTTACCAGGTTTTGTTCACACCAACCTTTCAGCACGCAAGTTAAGAACTCCTCACAACTGTTCTCATTTCCGTTCACACTTGGCCTCTGCAATTGAAGTAACATATGTACTCAAGAGTATCCCCAGTTTGCATTTACTTCTCTGTTAAATTTCCGCTACTAACCATTGCCCTGCTGGAAGATACCAGATTTCATTTACTTAACTCGTAAAATGGATGCTATTAACCATTGTTGTGCTGGAGGACACCGGTCTTCATTTACTTCACTCTTACATGGATGCTATTAACCATTGCCCTGCTGAAAGATACCAGATTTCATTTACTTCACTCTTTCAAGGCTGCTATTAACCATTGTCCTGCTGGAAGATACCAGACTTTATTTACTTTTCGGTTACTCCTTTCTATAACCATTGCAATTCCGAAAGATACCAGACTGCATTCCTATGATAAACAGCTTTCCTGCCAGAAGATACAAATTTCTAATACAGTTGCTGTTCCCGTGTGTATACAAACACCAGCCTGGGCTTCATCTGTGCTACCTACTCCGCATGAGATCGGCCATCATGCATACCCTATTTGCTGATTCTTGGTAATCCACACATCACCCATTCTAATACACTCAGAGCTGTACCATCGCCTCCTGTCCATGCTCCTCATCCAGGCCTTCAGTTTAGAGCATTCACCTCACCGGATGAGCCTACAGACCATTTGTACATATATGCTTACTTGCCAAGAGACAGAGAAAGATAATTAAATATATATATATATATAGCTTAATTGTCTTCTTTCAAATCTAACACAAAGAGACTAGGGTGAAGGTCTAGTTGCAATGTCAATGTTATCAGTTTTACAACTTTTAAACAAATCTGTTCAGAATCTGCTATTTTGCCCAAAAACTGTAATGAGTTGCTTCTGAGTCTATCATTAAAGTTACTTATCCTCCCAAAAACTTTATTGATCCACCATGTAAAGTGAGAGGGAGTCAGACCAGGTACAAAGTCTGAAATTCAGGAGCTTCCGGTTCGTGGACTGAATCAAGAAGGTTTCTTAATCTATCCCACTGAAAGCATTAATGAGGGCAGGGCATAGAGTTGCTGGTTAATTTCTCAGAGATGACTAAATAAGAAGGTCTATCAGAGAATTGGGACAAGCCGTGACATCTATTTCAATCCACATACGGACTTGATATTTCAAAAAGATTTGTGAGAGCTGGTCTCGTCTGGCAACTTAATAGTAATCGATTTTGTGTCTTTCCTAAACCACCCTGTATTAATAAAATAAAATTATGATAAGAGTTTGATATAATGTATTCCGATATTCTCAGTCTATCCTGTGAGTAGGAAAATTGTAAAGCTACAATACGTAACAAAAAATATCCTTTTCACGATATTTCTATTTTTTACTTTCTACCATGTATTTTTACGCCATTCATTAGTTTGACAATGATATCTCTCAATTATCAGTCGATGACTCTGAAGGTAGAGTCCCACAGTCTGGCAGCTACAAAAACAAGGCAAAGTACAAAAATTTGGAGAACCACAGAGGTATTACCAGCAAACTTTAGTGATCATTCGCCCCCGTAGGTGGGATCCAATTATGATAGGAGTTGATCTGCAGTACCCGGGAGCCGCCATTGAGGAGTGTGACAGAGTGGTGCTCTTTGGCTCTGTAAACTCTTTACACCTGGACTATGTCGGCACTGTAAACAGCTGATTGCTTTTGGACTGACACTCGGTACTCGTGCTCATTCGCTCCCGGTATGCGGGATCCAGTTATAACAGCAATTGATCTGCAGTATCCGGGGATCCGCCACTAAGCAGTTTGACCAAGCGGTGATGCCAGCGCTGCCATCAGCTGATTGATTTAGGGACGGAGTGTCCGTAGCATACCAATCTGACATTGAAAACCTATCGTAGGAAAGATTATCAATATCAAAGTGGTCGAAAACTCTTTTAATTACTTATGATGATCATCTTTCCATAAAATATGGATATAATGGATAATATATATATAGAATATTCTAACAATATGGACCAAAGACAGATATGTGATCTTAACATCTATTACCATTATTATTCTATATCTTATAGTATATTTATAGTTCTTTCCATTTTCATGTTACAGATAGACCCATTGCTTAAATGACTTTACAGTCAACATTTCTTGCCTAACTGACAACCGTGTTCAATGTTATAACTTTTGACTATGAACAGGTAGGAGACCCCTGTGTCTTGTTCTCCTTCGTTAGGGATTCACGTCTTATAAAAAATATCTACAGTAAATAACTCTAGTCTTGTAGTTTGTCTTTTCACCCCGCCGCTGGGCAGTATCGGTAGTAATAGTTCTCCATTCGGAGTTGATACCTTGCGTTGCACGTCAGATTTGGGTTTGTCTTCTCTTAGAAAGAAGAAATATAAGCCAGCTCACCCGTGATGCATAAACCAAACCTCGGGAGCACGGACCCGCTGTGTCCAGGCGTATAAAGTCCAAAAAAGAAGAGAATGTCCAGCTTCACCGAATCCGTAAACAAATCATGATTAAGGGAGCTTAGTCTCCAGAAACGCGTTGAGATTCTTACCCATATGGTTCGTGCTGAAGTCTGTATCCTCTATGTTTAAAGTTTGTGAATAAAGAAAACTCTTTTTTACGGATTCGGTGAAGCTGGACATTCTCTTCTTTTTTGTCTTCTCTTCCCTGGGTCACAACTGTTCCTAGGACATTAATTGTGGGTTGTAGGAGACATGAGGTTGGCATCAAGTGTGAGATATGGAGGATGGTTTGCATAAATTTTGAGGATGGCTCAAGGCAAGAGAGGATTTGACAGCAATGGGTGTTGAGAATTGTAGTTTTATGAACTTTTAGAGAAGCTAGCACCAGATCAGAAAGTGCGAAATCTCAGCATGGAAGAATTGGGACAATGGTGGACATCATAGAACCAACAACATGATATTACCTACAACTACAGACTTGAAAACTAACTTCAGGTGTTTCCTTGTTGGTTTTATTCATCAGATAACCTCTGTATTGGCTATTCAACTTGAAAGAGAGAAAAAAAATTGCAAACAACGGTGAATGAAAATCATTTCAGACTAAATAAAGTGAATGATGGGTTTAAATTGGGTATAAGTCAATTGTTCATATTTTATATAAATATTGTGGTTGATAATAAAATTATTAAGTCTTTATTATTGGCAGTTATGATATTTCATAGATACATAGTTTGTACTGTTGAAAAAAGACGCATCTCTATCACGTTCATCCAAGGGATGGGAGAGAAAATGCATTATTGCTTTAGGATTGTAATATTTATATATTAGTATATTTATTAGAACATTTATCATTACTTTTACGATTACTCTCTTTGCTTATTTTGGCTTTACTCTATTTTATAGAAACACGGGACACAATATTGTCGCTTTGTCTCACGTTATTGTCATTTTCCGCGGGTGACGATAACGTAACGTCATCATATAGGATTTAGAAAGACCCATGTGACCGTGATTGGACGAACACGTGCGGAGAACAGGAGGCATATCTGCAGGATGACAGGAGTGATTGTCCCAGCAGTGGACACACTGACTTGGGAGGAATGTCTCGCTCTCTCTTTTTGCCGGGATCCTCATTTGCTTTTCAATGTCTTACACAGCAAAAAAGCTGAGGAAATGAGTCCGGGACGCCGTATGTGACTACGGGCTAAGGGTTCAGTGTTCAGCTCAATGATCAAGGACCAGTGGGGGCTATTGCTGCTGCCCCCTTAGGTCAAACACATGTCCATCATCTGCGGCCCCCCCAGAATTAGGGATCTGTCTATGTATCTATCTATCTATCTATCTATCTATCTATCTATCTATCTATCTATCTATCTATCTATCTATCTGTCTGTCCCATATCTATCTATCTATCTATCTATCTATCTATCTGTCCCATATCGATCTATTATCTATCCCATATCTGTCAATCATTTTTTCTATCTATCTATGTATCTATCTATCCCATGTCTATCTATCTATCTATCTATCTATCTGTCCCATATCTATCTATCTATCTATCTATCTATCTATCTATCTGTGTCTGCCTGTCTATTTATCTATTTATCTACCTATCTATCTATCTATCTATCTATCTATCTATCTATCTATCTATCTATCTATCTATCTATCTATCTATCTATCCATTATCTATCTATTATCCATCCCATATCTATCAATCATTTTTTCTATCTATCTATTATCTATCTATTTATCTCTCCTTCCATATGTATCTACAGTAACTATCTTCATATTGTTCTGTGGATTTATATCTAGTTTTCTATGAGATACATAGAGACCCCCACATATGTGCACGCTCTGTACTTACTACAGATCGTTGTATTCGCGGATGTGTGTGACCACATTCTAGACACATAAATTACCTAATATATAACTTTATTTCTATCTAATGATCCTACATATAAAAAAAAAGTTCTCAGTCCATTAATATTGGAAGGTTGCTGGATATTGAATATTAATGATACCAGCTTATCCCATATTCGGCAGGTTCTTCCTCGTTGCCAGTGATTGATGTCCTGTGTGACAGATACAACGCATCCACTACTTCCTTTTACATCTCAGATTTAAAAAAAAACCCACAAACTTTCCTCCATCTGCTAAAAACACAGACATTCCCCCAAATGAGTGAAGGCGAGTGAATCCCACGGGCTGCGGCTCCTCCGGCACTAAGGTGTTATTTTATCAGCATCACTTGATTTGATAATAACAAGTCGATTACATAAAATGTAAATGAAAGTATAATTATAACATATACTGGTGGGAGACGCCCCGCTGCTGACAAATGGCAGGATGCTATTATTTTTCGCACACTTGTTCCTCTCTCTCTCTTTCTATTCACCAGGTTGTCTGTAATGGGAGATATTTTACATGTCTTCCTACCGGACCTGTTTATTGATTAAACATATCTGGCGCCTCGGATATTACTAGGAGACGCAAAGCCGGGGAAGCCGCCCCAATATGTATGTATATGCCCTATACACAGCCCTAGCTGAGGGTCCCCTGCGATACATTATTGCTGATAATTCCATATTCATCTGTAACATTTATTGTAAAATATATTATTAAATATCAATCTGATTATTTTAAGGGTCCGGAATAACAGTAATAACGCTAATATTACCGCCGCCACTAATGTTATATACTGTAGTATAAGCGGTCCGACTCCTAACAGTATAATGAGTAGTAATGCCACAATATTAATAATCATGCTAAATATTGAGAGTAAAATCATCCATTATAATAATAGTAAATACATATACTATCCATAAAAAAAACCATATACGTTATTATTTGCAGTAATAGTGGAAATATTACTAATAATGAAAATAAAATTATTTTTTTTGTCGTTTTAATAATCAAAAATGGCACTATTAATTATTTGATCTCATAATATTAAGAGTCAATGTTATATTTGTAGCCAAATATAGCATGCAAGTTATTAAATATAAGATTATTCTTAACCCTGGTAGTAATAATAACAGTAATTGCAATCCTACTGCTATTATTTCTTCAAATAATAATAATTAGAATAATTCATACTTGGAATAAATCTGAATATTGATTGTTTAATGAGGAGCAGTAATATTAATAATATCATTAATAACAGCTATATTTGTAATAATAAATATTCAGTGGTAATAATACTAGTACAAATAATCATAATAATCGTAATAATATATGTGTTCTAATAAATATTGTTGATAATATTATTCATATTACTATTATTAAAGCATTAGTAGCGGTAATAATATTTCTATCTGCACTAATAATAAAATAATAAAGCAAATTACAGTATTAATTTAATTTAGCATAATAATAATAGTGGTCAAAATGTATTTAAATAGTAATATTAGTAATAATACAAATTGAAGAAGAAGCAAAAAAAAATATTCTGGCTTCAGCAGGTTTTTTTTTTTTGTTCTTTCCTCAATCTACAGTTAAAAATTTGTTTATGCAGAACGGTCGTTTAATAGTGCTAATTGCAGCGCAGTTAAATTGGCCTGATTGCAGAAAAAGGAGGCAATTTGCGCTCTCTGTGTCTGCGCTGGTAAGAAATTGTTCTATATTCACCTCTTGATAAAGAAGTGGTGGTTTAAGGCTCAGAGTCTGCACCAATTACACTGGGCTGACTGCTAGCATTCAGCCTCTATAATAGGAGTATTATTTGGCCCGTTTGAATAATATGGAAAGCTGTTCTCTGGGAAATTGCTTTTAACTTTTTTTTTTTTTTTTTTTTTTTTTAGGAAAAGATGATTCTTTAAATTCCAGGCCTTTGTTATTTAGAGGCGGTGGGGGAGGGGAGAATATATTCTGTATGTCTTATAATACAATAAATCCAGGAGGCAACACATCTGGGATCTATTTATCTATTTCATTAATTGGTAACTAGATAGATAAGTAGATAGGTAGATGGGATACAATATCTATCTATCTATCTATCTATCTATCTATCTATCTATCTATCTATCTATCTATCTATCTATCCATCAATCAATATGCATCTATATATCTATCTATCTATCTCATATCTATCTATCTATCTTTCTCATATCTACCTACCTATCTATCTATCTATCCATCAATATGCATCTATCTATCTATCTATCTATCTATCTATCTATCTAATATCTATCTATCTCATATCTATCTATCTATCTATCTATCTATCTATCTATCTATCTTTCTCATATCTACCTACCTATCTATCTATCTATCCATCAATATGCATTTATCTATATATCTATCTATCTATCTATCTCATATCTATCTATCTATGTATCTATCTATCTATCTATATCTATCTATTTATCTATCCCATATCTATCTATCTATCTATCTATCTATCTATCTATCTATCTATCTATCTATCTATCTATCTATCCATCAATATGCATTCATCTATATATATATATCTATCTATTATCTATCATCTATTTATCTATCCCATATCTATCTATCTATCTATCTATCCATCTATCTATCTCATATCTACCTATCTATCTATCTATCTATCTATCTATCTATCTATCTATCTATCTATCTATCTATCAATATGCATTTATCTATCTATCTATCTATCTATCTATCTATCTATCTATCTATCCCATATCTATCTATCTATCTATCTATCTCCTATCTATCTATCTATCTATCTATCTATCTATCTATCTATCTATCTATCTATCTATTATCTAATATCCATTCATCTATCTATATCAGCAGGGGATGATATCAAGTGAAAATGACATTATTTATAAGGGATGCAATTTGGATGCACTTGGATTTAATGCAACATATTAAACCATTGCCATCCAGTGAAAGGTGGGGGGAGAATAATGAAGGCTTGAGCTGCCCCATGGGATGTCCAGGAACGCCTCGCTGACACCTCTATTAGCACCCGCCATTAATATGTACACATTCACCTGTTAGATCACTCACCTCTCATGTGTGTCTGGGCTGCAGCATATTCCTCCTCCGCAGATGATCACAGATGACAAATTCTGCATCAAAGCCCCCCAGGATCCAGCTCTCTCTCCCCTTGTGCATTCTGCATGTGTGACAATCAGTCAATAGTATCATATAATAATCACCTGTATCAGCCTAAGGAGGGCGGCGTGGGGGGAGGAGGGGGGGTCCGCGCTGATCATAAATCAATGATTGGATCGAGTGATAGCTGGAAGGTGCACTACATTCAGGGACAATAGGCGTCATTTCTATACAAATCACTTATGGGTAAAAGATAATCGTCCAAGTGTCCTGCTACATGTGTTATATCCCTAACATTTTAATTCCGCCCCCCCCCCCCAATCCCCTTTTTTTTAAATTCCGCTAATATCCCAAAGGTGTCAGAAAATAAATGTCATTAAATGAACCGACTCTTGGGGTGTAATTAAGCAGACACTGCTGTTTGTATCAGTCGTACAATCTAATACGGCGGAATTTGCGGTTTTAGGAACAACATTCTTAAAAAAAAAAAAAAAAAAAGGATTTGTTAACCCCTCACGTACCAGTTAGAACAGAATACAATGTGAAGGGGTTAAATATTTATATTTTTTATTTGTAGACGGGGTCCAGAGCCTCCGATTCCTCCCCTCTGCTTTGAATGGCAGGGCTCGGAAGAACTCAGATTTTTTGCAAATCTCCTTCTCTCATTGGCTATGACGCAGCTCCCATTCGACGTCCCATGCGATGTGATTGGGCCACGGCTGCTGCCAGTGATACTTCAAAGCGGGCGGCTGCCAGCACTTACCCTGAGTCTAGTCTGCCTCACTCAGTGCAACTTGTATAGGGAGAAGGTGGCACAGAGCTGGCAGCATCTACCCCGGGCACTCAGCGCTTCTCTACAGCAGGGACAGGGACGGGCTATGGCTACGTCTATACTTGGGGTAAGTAAAGGATTCTCCGCTCTCTTCTTATTTCTAACATTATTGCTGCAAAGTTAAACTTAATATTACCGTAGAATAAACTCATGATTTCCTGACCTCCTATACCTCTCGCTTTCTAGTACCACCTGCCTATATGCCCCTTTTGCCCATTAGCTCTCATCCACCCGGTGCCAGGCGAAAAGAAAGTTTCTTTTATTCATTTGTTCGTTCCTACCAACGCAGCCTGAACGATCTCATTTGTCCTAATCCCCAAACCATTACCCCCATGAACACAAGCCGCGGCAGCACTTAAGTATTATTCCGCTCTGCAGTGGTCTTGGGCTTCTTAAAGCCGCTGGTATTACAATCCTTAAGGACCAGCAATAAATACAGGACCCCCCCTTCCTTCATCAAAAGACACGGCACCCTGTCTGCTTTGTATTATCTCACGTCCCTCCTCGGTAATGTGTTTATTCCTGCTGATTCCTTGCGCTAGAACTAGAGACGTAGCAGAGCTGAGCTTGTTATTCGCCACAACTGTTTTCTATATGACAATATGTCGAGGGAAACATTTAAAAAACCAATTCAGCTCTGCTACATTCATAGAATCTTGATAAACGCCGTTAATTTTATCAACACAATTATTAATAATCAAAAATGTTTTCTGAAATTTAATATTTAATTGTTTTTTTTGTTTTTGTTTTTATTTAGAACCTAAAATAGCTATAACAAATAACAATAAAACCATTAAAGACTTATGTATGTTAAGAAAATGTTTTGGTCTAATTTATTGGCTTATTTATTGATTCATTATTGACTCATTCCTGAAACTACTAAATTATCGGTTAATAACAAATTTGTTATTCTGTTATTTTCTGGTGAAATATTCTTCTAAAATTTTGTACATTGTTACACCATGAAATAATAGACTTGTAACTGAAATAATACTTTCTATCCATGTTTTATGTAATGTATATTTATTATAGTAATAATCAATTAAAATAATAACTATTTGGGATAGTAAATTAAGGTCAGAGCTGCAGAAATATCACAATGAAATGAGTTAATTTACACATTAAAGGATTACCGTAATTAAAATTTGGTTTAAAGTTGATTGACCAATATTGAGAATGTTGCTCTAATCACCGGTCATTTGGCTCGAAGCTCCTGGGCCCCGAGGCTTATGACCAGGCTACTATACATGAAATTAGAAGAGAAAGGTATTCACTTTGTGGTGTTTTGTATCTCCCCTCTAGGAAGAACCCAGATTTGGCACTACTCCCTTGGCCATGTTGGCTGCCACTTGCAACAAGATTGGGAACACCAGCCCCCTGAGCAGTCTCCCGGAGTCCAGCGCTTTTGCAAAAGGAGGTTTTCACCCTTGGAAAAGATCCTCCTCCAGCTGCAGCCTGGGATCCAGCCTTGGGGGCTTCACAGTGGCCACCAGTCGGGCATCCAGCGCCCTGACGGGGGGAGGTGCAACTGCCAACAGCGCCTTCTGTCTGGCCTCCACATCCCCGACATCTTCAGCCTTCAGCAGTGACTACAGCGGCCTCTTCACCAACTCGTCCGGAGTGTCCCCCCAGGAAGCTGCAGGACAATCTGCCTTTATATCCAAAGTGCATGGCGCAGCAGACGGGTTGTACCCGCGGGTAGGCATGGCTCATCCCTATGAGTCCTGGTATAAGTCTGGCTTCCACTCAGAAGTGGCAAATGGGGCATCAGCCTGGTGGGACGTACACGCTGCCAGCCCCAGCACCTGGTTAGAGGTGCAAAACCCTCCAGCTGCAGCGGCTGCTCTACAGGGTGCCCTACACACAGGAGGGCCCCATACTCAGCTTAGCGGGTATAGCCCGGACTTTAGCTCTTTGACGCACTCAGCTTTCAGCTCCACAGGGCTGGGCTCCAGTGCTGCCTCCCATCTACTCTCCACTGGGCAGCACCTGCTCACCCAAGAAGGCTTCAAGCCAGTCCTACCGTCCTACCCAGACTCTGGCACCTCCATGCTCTCGGGGGCTTCTGGAGGAGCAACAGGCGCATCAGGACGCTCGGCACGCAGATATTCTGGGAGAGCCACCTGCGATTGTCCCAACTGCCAGGAAGCAGAGCGCCTGGGGCCTGCAGGTGCCAGCCTTAGAAGAAAGGGGCTACACAGCTGCCATATCCCTGGCTGTGGTAAGGTTTACGGTAAAACATCACACCTTAAAGCTCACCTGCGCTGGCACACTGGTGAACGACCATTTGTCTGCAACTGGCTCTTTTGCGGCAAGAGGTTCACACGCAGTGATGAATTGCAGCGACATCTCCGCACTCACACCGGGGAGAAGAGATTTGCCTGCCCCGTATGCAACAAGCGCTTCATGCGCAGCGACCACCTCAGCAAACACATCAAGACGCACAATGGAGGAGGAGTAGGAGGGGGAAAGAAGGGCAGTGACAGCGACACAGATGCCAGCAACCTGGAGACACCTAGGTCAGAGTCCCCAGAGCTTATCCTGGAAGCTGTAAGACCGGGGAAGGAATCAGCTAATGACTCTTAGGGAGCAGCAAAGACTTTTGGGGTGCAGAAGGGACCTCTTCTTAAAAAGCTGCAGACACTTCTAGGGTGCAGGACTCCTTGGAAGCTTTGAGGGTGTAGGGGGCTACTTGAACAGCGGGCGCTTCTAGAGTGAAGTATTGAATATTTGGTAGTGCAGCCACCTCTGGGTTGCAACAGATACTCCTAGGAAGCAGGTGGTGCCTCTGGGGACTCCTCTCGACAAGCAGGAGGTTCATGGGGTGAAGCAGTGACCCATTCTTGAAAGCAGCAGCAGCAATTTGGAATGCAGGAACTCTTTCTTCATTATTCAGACGCTCCTGATGTAGTGACTTTCCCTTGAAAAAAAAAAAAGAGCAGCAAATACTTTTAGGGTGCAGCAATGACTTTTCCTTGGAAGCAGCAGTCACTTCTGGGGTGCAGCAGGACTCCTTCCAGTAAGTGCAACCTCAATGGAATGACTGATTATAAATGAGAGTGATGAGGGTGCAGTGACTACTAGTGTGGGGTGCAGCAAAGTGACCCATTCTGGGCGGCAGGTACAGTCCCTCCAGGCTGCAGAAACCCATCCAATTACTGCAAACTTTCAGCAACCAGAGCAATATAACCAGATAGTGTGAAACGAACTGAGATCGGCATTTATTTTTGTGTCCTGATTTTACTGGAAACAACATAGACCATGAATAATTCCTGGCTGGATTATATCCTGACCGCTCATTCACATCTAATCCCAATCAGAGTTTTTTTTTTCTTTAATTATTATTATTATTATTATTATAAAAGAAAAATACTAACCATCCTCAAAGGTGAGAAGTGGCAGGAACGCGTGGGACAGTCTCTGTTTAAGCTGTATAAAGATTGTGTTCGTTCCCATCACCCCTGTAAATGTTCCCCTAATAGTTTATATTTGGTGAATTCCTGAAATTCAGGAGTTTTTTTTTTTCTTTTTCTTTCTTTTTTTTTTAATTTTAATTTCTGATGCACTTTGTGAAAGTCAATATATATATGTAAAAGATATTTAATATGTTGATTTAACATTCCACTCAGACACGTAAATTAAATTCAATGAAACAAATGAAAATGCGTTTATCTGTATTATATAGAAAATTACCTTGATCATATTTTGATTTTTCGTATTATTAAAAGAATTATGATCAAACATACTCCTGGTATTCTCTGTCTGTCCTGCTCCTCGGAGGAATAGATGTCAATAGTGGGAAATATTGTAATGCTACAACAGGGTAAAAAAACAAACAGGGCTGAGAATAAATTTGTGTGTTTCTTTTTCTTGATAATTTTATTCTTTATTTTATCATTTTCGATCATTTATTTTTATGACATTTACAGCAATTATTTAAGAATAGCCATCATAAATATCTGTATATCTATCAATTATCTATTTCTCATACAGGTGTCTAATAATTATTACCTGTTTATCTCATTCATTTGTCATCTCTCTCACATATCTATCTGTCTTTCTATCTATATTTGTACATATACATATGGAGAGAGAGAGAGGAGAGAGCAAAATACACTATATATATATATTTATTTAATATATTTATTAGATAAATATCTATTCTAAAACAAGATATATTGATAATCCATACATATACAAATATTTCTAATTCATAAATATTTGTATATCCATACAAATTATCTAATTATACGCTATTTTATTTGTTAAATCACTTTATTTGTTAAATCACTTTATTTAATATAATTATTGTATATCAATTGCCTATTTACCTGATCAACTTATGTGTCTCTTATATCTATTTTGCAGTCTATCATATCTATATATATATACTTTATCATGTATCTATCTATTTTTATCAATTATTCAGTTACCTCTCTAAATTTGCGATCTTATCTATTATCTATCTACCTATCTGGAGAAACTGGAATGCTTTGCACCCAATTTTTGGTAGAAAGGTGCTGCTCTTTTCTCTTTTTTATCTATCATACTTATGTATGTATCTATCTATCATCTATTATTCATGTATCTATTCTTCTTCTATATATTATTTTATTTATCTATCCATCCATTTATCGTCTGTAAATATCCCATTTATTCATATCACATGTATTAATTTGTATGTATAACAGGACTCGAAAGAAATGTGAGTCCTAATTTCTTGTTTCCGAATAAAAGGTATTTATTAATATTTTCTATAATTTATTATTAGGATATTTTAAAATATTTATTTTCAGGAGACTAACAATCTCTCTGTCATTAATATCTATATGTTTATCAGGTCTCTATTTATCAATCTATCTATCTATATATTATCTATCTATATCTGTCTATCTATCATGTATCTATCTATCTCAAATCTATCTATTATCTATCATCTATCTATCTATCTATCATCTATCTATCTATCTATCTCAAATCTATCTATCTATTATCTCTCTCTCTATCATTTATTATCTATCTATCATCTATCTATCTATCATCTCTCTCTCTATCATTTATTATCTATCTATCATCTATCTATCTATCTATTATCTCTCTCTATCATTTATTATCTATCTATCTATCTATCTATCTATCTATCTATCTATCCTAAATCTATTTATCTAGTATCTATTATTACATGTTCCTCATATATATCTTTAGTAATTTCCTATTTATCACATATTTCCCTTTCCATCTATTATCCATCTATTATCCATTATTATCGCATCTATTATTATCTATCATCGATCTCCCTATAAATGTCTTACTATCACATCTCTTTCTATTCCTCCACACACATCCATAGATCCACGCACACACACATATAAATCAATTACCTCCAATCTCGGTGCACAGATCGTCCCCAGTGACTAAATGACTACAATAAATACTCTACATCCTACATTTCATGCCTAAATGAAAATCGTGTTCAATGTTATTAATTTTGACTGTGAACAGGCAGCAGCCCCCTGTGTCTTGTACTCCCTCATTAGGGATTCATGTCTTATCAAATATCTAATTAATCTGCTAGACATCATTTGTTCTGGCCAACTTTATCTCAGATAGTCCAGGGGGAAAAGTGAGAATATTCAGTGGGACAAAAGCTCCCTTGAAGATCCCTTTTAATTGTCTAAATTAACTGCACGGAATTTGCATGTCAAACGGTATAAGGGTTAGGGGCACATGAAATGGAAAACGATTTGATCGCTCACACAACCGCCACTTGATTTGATAACTGCTCCGTTTAATGTTAGCAGTGGCAACCGCTTCTTTCCCTCCTTTGATATATGCAAATAGAGGATTTTTTTTTATTTTTTTTTTTGTGTGCAAACGCTGCTTATGTGTCCATGCGGTGCAATGGGCCTTGCTGGTTATTTGAATATCTCTGGCTTTGCTATTGAAAAGGTTCAAGGATACTGTGTTGCTTTTCTTTGTGATTACTCAGTGCTGCATCTTATGCGCTGAAAAAAAGTCAGGAATAATTAAAGTCTGGGTGTTTGGGGATGGGGCGGGCGGGAGAGGATCAGGCCTGGGAACACGCTTGCAAGAGGAATCTCATTTAGACAGCTTCTTTCAAAATAAGGCCCAGTTAAATTGACCAGAAGGCAATTATTGCAATGAAAATTATTTGAACTGCTCTTTGTCTTGCGAGCGAAAAAATGAAAAGTGAATGAAAATAACTTCTTCTTAAATAAAGCGAACTTTTTTTCTATGAATTTTATTTAGAATTATGGTTTATGGCATTTGTTATTATTATATTTTATTTTTTTTCATTTTAATATATTATTTTAGTATTTTTTTAATAATATATTATTTATGATTCTACGTCCGATATAGTTTTATGATTCGACACCTTTCGATAAGTTAGGCTTTGTTTCCTAGTAATTTAATATGAGAGCAGGACACAATATTGTCGCTTTGTCTCACGTTATTGTCATGTTCCGCGGGGCGACGATAACGTAACGACATCCTATGGGATTTAGAAAGTCACAGGCGACGACGTGATCGTGATCGGATGAACACGTGCGGAGAACAGGAGGCATATCTGCAGGATGACAGGAGTGATTGTCCCAGCAGTGGACGCACTGACTTGGGAGGAATGTCTCGCTTTCTCTATTCGCCTGGATCCTCATTTGCTTTTCAATGTCTTACACAGAAAAAAAAAAAAAAAGCTGAAGAAATGAGTCCGGGACGCCGTATGTGACTACGGGCTTAGGGTTCAGTGTTCAGCTCAATGATCAAGGACCAGTGGGGGCTATTGCTGCTGCCCCCTTAGGTCAAACACATGTCCATCATCTGCGGCCCCCCCAGAATTAGGGAAGGGACCTGGGCGTGCCGAGCAATCAATGGTTTCAATCATCACCAGTAACTGTCTCTATAACGCATTGTTCACAAACACTAATACCTGTTACAGACGGCCTATTTGTTTAATAGCGATAGCAAAACGATCGAAAGTTTATTGTTGTTGCGCAATTAATATAAAATTGATATAATCTATCGCACAACTTTGTCTAATCATAAAAAATAAAGTAATAAGAACATTTCCTTTACTTTTTGATTAGGTAATAATAAATGTCCAGTATATACATATCTAAGCATGTTTGTATAAAATACATATAAATATATATACATTGTATAAAAAAAATATGTATATATATTTACACATGTATGAAATACATATATATAAATATATACATTGTATAAAATATACATATATATACACACATTGCTTGTATGAAATACATACATATATATATATATATATATATATAGATACATATATATAGATACATAGATACATACATTGGAAAGCGCCATGGAATAAATGGCGCTATAATAATAAATAATAATAATACATTGTCTGTATAAAATACACACACACACATACACATATATATATATATATATATATATATAAACATTCATTGTATGAAAAAAAATATATATAAATATATATATATATATATATACATACACATTGTTTGTATAAAATACATACATGTATACATACAATTCATCTGTATTTAGTATGATTAGGAATGATGAACGTCATTCACATGGATCGTATGAATTAAATTAAATCCTAAATAACTAGATACTGAAATCCCCGCTCTCTCTCCGTCTCTTGAGTCAATTTGTTCATCCTTTTAGCAAACCTACAACTGATAAACCATTATGGTAAACCTTGCTACAGTCTTAGGTAATTCCCAACCTTACCACTAGAGGTGCTAGGGCGGCACAGGGCAGGTAACACTCTCAGTATTTCTTGTCCGGTGCCATCATGTGGCTCAGATATGTTTATTGCTTCACAAAGCTCCCGAGTCGGCTGAAATCAGTTTTTCGCTCGTATGGTAACATTGACATTGCTTTGTTTTGGTGAAAACCTGATCACAACTCAAGGAAACTCAGGGTTTTGTGGGAGCTCTAATAGGGAAAACTGCTCTAAGTGCACCCCACACATTAGTGAATAACTTAGGAAGTCGTCACTTATCCTAAATGTTTTTATGGCAGAAATAAATTAAAGAGGGGAAAAAAATGTTCAACAGCAGAAGATGTTCCTCCTGACGGGAAGCAGCTGGAACTTTAACCCTTTAGCACCACCTTTTGGCGATTTTGAGAACTGCCTAACGATCACATTTTAATAATAAGTTTCTCTCTATCTTGTTATTTTGCTGCATTTTCAATGTAGCTCTTCATGATGCCATAACAGTATGCGGCTACTTTATAAATTCTGTCTATCTCTAGATCTAAGAATGAGTCTATTATTAATTCTGTGTATGATATGTCATTTTTTTGAACTATATCATTTATATTGCAGCATTGTTACCAGATGAGAAGCTTTTGTAATTTACATAGATCAACCCAAATGCATTCACTATAATCCTTGCTGATAAGATGCAGTATTGATGCTAGGTGCATCTTCAGCACTGTGGACAGCGACTGTATAATCAATACAATAGGAGGTTTATTACACATGATTTCTAAACAGCATCTACCTTTATTAGATAAATATTACAAACACACAATCTGCTGACATAGCAGAGCTGAACGTCACGTCCTAATATGCTCTTCAAAATGCATGGCTGGTTCGATAGACAGATAGACAGACAGATAGATAGATAGATAGATAGATAGATAGATAGATAGATAGATAGATAGATAGATAGATAGATAGATAGATAAATAGATAGATACCCAACTGCAATATTATCCATATATCTGAGATTTTATATATAAATGCACAATCTTCAGACATGACTAATTTGATGTTCTAGTGAGCTGTGCAAAATGTGTGTCTAGATCTAGATAGATAGGTGGATGGATGGATAGAGTGAATATATATAGAGAGAGATCGATAATAGATAAATAGATATATAGATAAGTGGAAATAGATAGATAGATAGATAGATAGATAGATAGATAGATAGATAGATATGGGATAGATAGATAGATAGATAGATAGATAGATAGATAGATATATAGATAGATAGATAGATAGATAGATAGATAGATAGATAGATAGATAGATAGATAGATATGGGATAGATAGATAGATAGATAGATAGATAGATAGATATGGGATAGATAGATAGATAGATATGGGATAGATAGATAGATAGATAGATAGATAGATAGATAGATAGATAGATAGATAGATATGGGATAGATAGATAGATATGGGATAGATAGATAGATAGATAGATAGATAGATAGATAGATAGATAGATATGGGATAGATAGATAGATAGATAGATATGGGATAGGTAGATAGATATGGGATAGATAGATAGATAGATATGGGATAGATAGATAGATAGATAGATAGATAGATAGATAGATAGATAGATAGATAGATAGATAGATAGATATGGGATAGATAGATAGATAGATAGATAGATAGATAGATAGATAGATAGATAGATATGGGATAGATATGGGATAGATAGATAGATAGATAGATAGATAGATAGATAGATAGATATGGGATAGATAGATAGATAGATAGATAGATAGATAGATAGATAGACAGATAGATATGGGATAGATAGATAGATAGATAAATATGGGATAGATAGATAAATAGATATGGGATAGATAGATAGATAGATAGATAGATAGATAGATAGATAGATAGATAGATAGATAGATAGATAGATAGATAGATATGGGATAGATAGATAGATATGGGATAGCTAGCTAGATAGATAGATAGATAGATAGATAGATAGATAGATAGATAGATAGATATGGGATAGATATGGGATAGATAGATAGATAGATAGATAGATAGATAGATAGATAGATAGATATGGGATAGATAGATAGACAGATAGATATGGGATAGATAGATAGATAAATATGGGATAGATAGATAAATAGATATGGGATAGATAGATAGATAGATAGATAGATAGATATGGGATAGATAGATAGATAGATATGGGATAGATAGATAGATAGATATGGGATAGATAGATAGATAGATAGATAGATAGATAGATAGATAGATAGATAGATAGATAGATATGAGTGAGATAGAGTAAAAAATTAGAACTACACACTATATATATGTACACAACAATATACGATGGGTGCAGCGCCTCCCATGCAAAGAATACAGTTTTGCGTAAATATATAGGAAAAATAAAAAATAGCCAGCACTCCAATATTTACCAAAGAACAAGGATCAGCCCACGTGTTATGGCCACCAATCAGGGGCTGATTAAAGTCCTCATTGTTTGGTAAATATTGGAGTGCGGCCTTTTTTCTTTTTTTTCTAGATAGATACCAAACTGCAATATCATCCATATATCTGAGATTTTCTATATAATCACTCAATCTGCAGACATGGCAGGGGATTCTGGAGTCCTGCTATGGGGAATACACCTAATTGATGTCCTCGTGAGCCGCGCCAAATGACAAACTCCTCATGCCAATCTGTTACATTGCAGTGTGTATGTGTGATGTGTGACATTCACACCCTGCTCCAATATCATCCATTTAGCTGAGATTTTACATGGCGCTGCAAGGTAAATTTGATCTGAACTGGTTTATTTTCCACCTTGGAGCATTTCGATGACACCTCCAGCTCCGTGACATCTGTATCTGTGGCATTTCTCATTATTCCTTTATTATGGTTCCTGCAAATTGATCAGATTGATTCCTAACTGTGTCACCCATTGAGTGGTCGCTCATTAGTTTCTGGACTGTAAACTGCTAAGAAATATATTAGCATGAGGATAACATAAAGAATCATTTCAATTTGAAGGAAGTGGAAAAAAAATGTAAGAAGAGAAGTCACAATTGATTTTAACGTCTTGCATTAAATTTGGATTTTTTTTTCCTTCTTCTTAAAATAACAGAACCCTGAAGACTCTGTGCGGTTGGCAAAGGTATAATTATTGCCAGAATATCAGGGGCAAAAAGTCCTTGTCCATTTTCCTAGGAAGAAGCTAAGTACAAACTGTAAAATTGCTTTACTGCCTAAAGCTGCCTTACCTGAATGTCATAATTACAGTAATTATGCACATTCAAATTATATGCTAATTCAATTAGAATCAAATCGCTCTAAATCGGAACCAAATGAGCTAGTGAGGAATTAATCAATGACAACATAAATAAAGACCTTAATAGATATTTATTTTCTGCCATCTCAAGACGAATGGGAAGTTTTTTAAAGTCCCCGTTCATTTCCTATAAACAAATATTAAATGATCGCAGCTTTCCTGGTAATGTGCACTCATCAAGCCACAGAGGAGGGAATGCAGATAGAAAACTGCAACTTATGTAATTAGATGTCAAAGCATAAAATATTAGATGGAGGCGGCTGTGTAACGTGAGGGTCAGGCAAGTGATGTCTGTCTGCAAATGTGACGGCATGTGACGCGGATTCAATGCAAGAGAATGTTCCGCATGGTTCTATCTGTTCCTGATGTCGTGCATCCACCTATAGTCTCTAATATGCCACAACTTACACCAGGTCTGTGCACAGGATGACTCCTAAAGTACCTAATATATTGTATATCTGTCTACAGCAATCTCATCTCTCGCCCCTCTCTTGTATCTATCCGTCTATATGTCTTCTCTTCTCTCCATCATTCTCTTATCCCTTATCTATCTATCTATCTATCTATCTATCTATCTATCTATCTATCTAACATCTATCTATCTATCTATCTATCTATCTATCTAACATCTATCTATCTGTCTATCTATCTGTTATCTATCTATCTATCTGTCTATCTATCTATTATCTATCTATCTATCTATATTTCTATCTATTATCTATCTATCTATCTATCTATATTTCTATCTATTATCTATCTATCTATCTATCTATCTATCTATCTATCTATCTATCTGTCTATCTATCTGTCTATTATCTATCTATCTATTATCTATCTATCTATCTATCTATCTATCTATCTATCTATCTATCTATCTATCCCCTATCTATGTATCTATCTATCTATCTATCTATCTATCTATCTATCTATCTATCTATCTATCTATCTATCTATCTATCTATCTATCTATCCCTCCTACATTTCTGCTCTCTGACTCCCTCCTTTCTTTCATTATTTATTTATTTTTCTTTCTTCTCTTATTTTCTCAGTTTTTTTTCTTTTTCCCAATTCTTTCTTTCTCTTTTTTTTTCTCTCTTTGTTTCTTTCTCGCTCTCTGTTTCTTTCTCTTTCTTTTTGTCTCTCTTTCTCTCTCTTTCTTTCTCTCTCTTTTTCTCGCTTTTTCTCTCTCTCTCTTTCTCTCTTTCTTTCTCTCTCTTTCTTTTTCTCTTTCTCTCGCTTTTTTCTTTCTTTCTGTCTCTCTCTCTCTCTTTCTCTCTCTCTCTTTTTCTCTTTCTCTCTTTTTTTTCTTTCTTTCTCTTTCTTTCTCTCTTTCTCACTCTCTTTCCTTCACCTTTATTTATTTCATTCTTTCTTCATCTATTCATCCCACTCATAACTACATATCTTGCATTTTTTAAGAAATATCTGTCTCCGCGTTCCTTTGAGGCTGAGCTTGAATCACGTGAGCGTGGCTTGAGCCATGAAAGATTTATCAGGTCCGGAATACGGATACATTCGGAATGACAAATAAGATAAGGTCTGAACCTAGACCAGTGGAGCAAACGTTTTGGGAAGAATTAAATAAAAAAATCATCGTAAAAATTCCAATGAGATAAAAGTAGCTGACTAGCTGTCGGCCGGTGTGCTGTGTGCTAACTGCCTGGTACGCTGCAAGCAGTGGAGATAAAGTAATTACCTGGACTTAGAAGCAATATGACGCAGGGGCCGGTGATATGGGAGCCTCTATTAGACGGGTTTAGGCTTTGTCTCAGCGGGTGCTGGGGATTCCATTACATGACTACAGATATTTGGATGGAGCATAAATTGAAGCTTATTAGGGCAAATGGCAACTCTGTGAATCCTGCCCGCTGCTGAACGTGGGGTTAATCTTAAGCATCATAGATCGAGTATTCATCAGAACATGCCTTCTATGTGTTTCCAGCAATCATATCCCTATTATACATTCTGTGCGTCCGACTGCAGCTCAAATAAATGTTCATTATGGCTTCCATTCATTTCTGGTATCAGAGAGCAGATATCTACTACATCAGCGGTCGGCAACCTGTGGCCCCCAGCTGCTGCAACACTACAACTCCCAGCAGGGTGCAAACCATTGTTTTGTATTAATCCTACATTGTCTTAAAACTGCATAAACCGCAATTCCTAATATATCCCTAATATTAAAATTTGTTATTCTACTAATAAACATGATTAGATTACAGGCCAGTAGCGCTATATCACTTATCCACTCTTACAATCTACCGGAAGACTGTTATCAAACAAGAATACCGTTGGAACAAAAGATTGTAAAGTAATATTTTACATATAATCATTCAGACCGCCAATTATTCATTTCTGTAAGCGGCATGGTTGCTAGTAGTGGTGCTGCACCATGATCTCTGCTATGAAGAGTCAGAAGGGTCACACAGCGCAGAGCTGAAGTCTTCCTATGTGTGATGTTCTCCCTTTTTACTGCACAGTATATTTAACCCCTTTACCCCCAAGGGTGGTTTGCACGTTAATGACCGGGCCAATTTTTACAATTCTGACCACTGTCCCTTTATGAGGTTATAACTCTGGAACGCTTCAATGGATCCTGGTGATTCTGACATTGTTTTCTCGTGACATATTGTACTTCATGACAATGGTAAAAATTATTTGATAGTACCTGCGTTTATTTGTGAAAAAAACGGAAATTTGGCGAAAATTATGAAAATTTCGCAATTTTCCAACTTTGAATTTTTATGCAATTAAATCACAGAGATATGTCACACAAAATACTTAATAAGTAACATTTCCCACATGTCTACTTTACATCAGCACAATTTTGGAACCAAAATTTTTTTTTGTTAGGGAGTTATAAGGGTTAAAAGTTGACCAGCAATTTCTCATATCTACAACACCATTTTATTTTAGGGACCACATCTCATTTGAAGTCATTTTGAGGGGTCTATATGATAGAAAATACCCAAGTGTGACACCATTCTAAAAACTACACCCCTCAAGGTGCTCAAAACCATATTCAAGAAGTTTATTAACCCTTCTGGTGCTTCACAGGAATTTTTTGAATGTTTAAATAAAAATGAACATTTAACTTTTTTTCACAAAAAATGTAATTCAGCTCCAATTTGTTTTATTTTACCAAGGGTAACAGGAGAAAATGGACCCCAAACATTGTTGTACAATTTGTCCTGAGTATGCCAATACCCCACATGTGGGGGTAAACCACTGTTTGGGCGCATGGCAGAGCTCGGAAGCGAAGGAGTGCCATTTGACTTTTCAATGCAAAATTGACTGGAATTGAGATGGGACGCCATGTTTCGTTTGGAGAGCCCCTGATGTGGCTAAACATTGAAACCCCCCACAAGTGACACCATTTTGGAAAGTAGACCCCCTAAGGAACTTATCTAGAGGTGTGGTGAGCACTTTGACCCAACAAGTGCTTCACAGAAGTTTATAATGTAGAACCGTAAAAATAAAAAATCATATTTTTTCACAAAAATTATCTTTTCGCCCCCAATTTTTTATTTTCCCAAGGGTAAGAGAAGAAATTGGACCCCAAAAGTTGTTGTACAATTTGTCCTGAGTACGCTGATAGCCCATATGTGGGGGTAAACCACTGTTTGGGCGGATGGGAGAGCTCGGAAGGGAAGGAGCGCCGTTTGACTTTTCAATGCAAAATTGACAGCAATTGAGATGGGACATCATGTTGCGTTTGAAGAGCCACTGATGTGCCTAAACATTGAAACCCCCCACAAGTGACACCATTTTGGAAAGTAGACCCCCTAAGGAACTTATCTAGAGGTGTGGTGAGCACTTTGACCCACCAAGTGCTTCACAGAAGTTTATAATGTAGAACCGTAAAAATAAAAAATCATATTTTTTCACAAAAATTATCTTTTTGCCCCCAATTTTTTATTTTCCCAAGGGTAAGAGAAGAAATTGGACCCCAAAAGTTGTTGTACAATTTGTCCTGAGTACGCGGATACCCCATATGTGGGGGTAAACCACTGTTTGGGTGGATGGGAGAGCTCGGAAGGGAAGGAGCGCCGTTTGACTTTTCAAAGCAAAATTGACAGGAATTGAGATGGGACGCCATGTTGCGTTTGAAGAGCCACTGATGTGCCTAAACATTGAAACCCCCCACAAATGACACCATTTTGGAAAGTAGACCCCCTAAGGAACTTATCTAGAGGTGTGGTGAGCACTTTGACCCACCAAGTGCTTCACAGAAGTTTATAATGCAGAGCCGTAAAAATAAAACAAAATTTTTTTCCCACAAAAATTATTTTTTTAGCCCCCAGTTTTGTATTTTCCTGAGGGTAACAGGAGAAATTGGACCCCAAAATTTGTTGCCCAATTTGTCCTGAGTGCGATGATACACCATATGTGGGGGGAACCACTGTTTGGGCACATGGGAGGGCTCAGAAGGGAAGGAGTGCCATTTGAATGCAGACTTAGATGGAATGGTCTGCAGGTGTCACATTGCGTTTGCAGAGCCCCTAATGTACCTAAACAGTAGAAACCCCCCACAAGTGACACCATTTTGGAAAGTAGACCCCCTTAGGAACTTATCTAGATGTGTGCTGAGCGCTTTGACCCACCAAGGGCTTCACAGAAGTTTATAATGGAGAGCCGTAAAAATAAAACAAAAATTTTTTCCCACAAAAATTATTTTTTAGCCCCCAGTTTTGTATTTTTCCGAGGGTAAAAGGAGAAATTCGACCCCACAATTTGTTGTCCAATTTGTCCTGAGTGCGCTGATACCCCATATGTGGGGGGGAACCACTGTTTGGGCGCATGGGAGGGCTCGGAAGGGAAGGAGCTCCATTTGGAATGAGGACTTAGATGGAATGGTCTGCAGGTGTCACATTGCATTTGCAGAGCCCCTAATGTACCTAAACAGTAGAAACCTCCCACAAGTGACACCATTTTGGAAACTAGACCCCCTAAGGAACTCATCTAGATGTGTTGTGATAGCTTTGAACCCCCAAGTGTTTCACTACAGTTTGTAACGCAGAGCCGTGAAAATTAAAAAAAAAAATCTTTCCCCCCAAAATTATTTTTTAGCCCCCAGTTTTGTATTTTCCCGAGGGTAAGAGGAGAAATTCGACCCCAAAAGTTGTTGTCCAATTTGTCCTGAGTACGCTGATACCCCGTATGTTGGGGGAAACCAACGTTTGAGCGCATGGCAGAGCTCGGAAGGGAAGGAGCGCCATTTGGAATGCAGACTTAGATGGAATGGTCTGCAGACGTCACATTGCATTTGCAGAACCCCTAATGTACCTAAACAGTAGAAACCCCCCACAAGTGACCCCATATTGGAAACTAGACCCCCCAGGGAACTAATCTAGATGTGTTGTGAGAACTTTGAACCCCCAAGTGTTTCACTACAGTTTATAACGCAGAGCCGTGAAAATAAAAAATCTTTTTTTTCCCACAAAAAATATGTTTTAGCCCCGAGTTTTGTATTTTCCCAAGGGTAGCAGGAGAAATTGGACCCCAAAAGTTGTTGTCCTATTTGTCCTGAGTACGCTGATACCCCATATGTTGGGGTAAACCCCTGCTTGGGCACACGGGAGAGCTCGGAAGGGAAGAAGCACTGTTTTACTTTTTCAACGCAGAATTGGCTGGAATTGAGATCAGACGCCATGTCGCGTTTGGAGAGCCCCTGATGTGCCTAAACAGTGGAAACCCCCCAATTATAACTGAAACCCTAATCCAAACACATCCCTAACCCTAATCCCAACAGTAACCCTAACCACACCTCTAACCCTGACACACCCCTAACCCTAATCCCAACCCTATTCCCAACCGTAAATGTAATCTAAACCCTAACTGTAACTTTAGCCCCAACCCAAACTGTAGCCCTAGCCCTAACCCTAGCCCTAACCCTAACCCTAGCCCTAGCCCTAACCCTAGCCCTAACCCTAGCCCTAACCCTAGCCCTAACCCTAACCCTAGCCCTAACCCTAGCCCTAACCTTAGCCCTAACCCTAGCCCTAACCCTAGCCCTAACCCTAACCCTAGCCCTAACCCTAGCCCTAACCCTAGCCCTAACCCTAGCCCTAGCCCTAACCCTAGCCCTAACCCTAGCCCTAACCCTAGCCCTAACCCTAGCCCTAACTCTAACCCTAGCCCTAATGGGAAAATGGAAATAAATACATTTTTTTAATTTTTCCCTAACTAAGGGGGTGATGAAGGGGGGTTTGATTTACTTTTATAGCGGGTTTTTTAGCGGATTTTTATGATTGGCAGCCGTCACACACTGAAAGACGCTTTTTATTGCAAAAAATATTTTTTGCGTTACCACATTTTGAGAGCTATAATTTTTCTATATTCTGGTCCACAGAGTCATGTGAGGTCTTGGTTTTTGCGGGACGAGTTGATGTTTTTATTGGTAACATTTTCGGGCACGTGACATTTTTTGATCGCTTTTTATTCCGATTTTTGTGAGGCAGAATGACCAAAAACCAGCTATTCATGAATTTCTTTTGGGGGAGGCGTTTATACCGTTCCGCGTTTGGTAAAATTGATGAAGCAGTTTTATTCTTCGGGTCAGTACGATTACAGCGACACCTCATTTATATCATTTTTTTATGTTTTGGCGCTTTTATACGATAAAAACTATTTTATAGAAAAAATAATTATTTTTGCATCGCTTTATTCTCAGGACTATAACTTTTTTATTTTTTTGCTGATGATGCTGTATGGCGGCTCGTTTTTTGCGGGACAAGATGACGTTTTCAGCGGTACCATGGTTAGTTATATCTGTCTTTTTGATCGCGTGTTATTCCACTTTTTGTTCGGCGGTATGATTATCAAGCGTTGTTTTTTGCCTCGTTTTTTTTTTTTTTTTCTTACGGTGTTTACTGAAGGGGTTAACTAGTGGGCCAGTTTTATAGGTCGGGCCGTTACGGACGCGGCGATACTAAATATGTGTACTTTTATTGTTTTGTTTTTTTTATTTAGATAAAGAAATGTATTTATGGGAATAATATTTTTATTTTTTTTTTCATTATTTTGGAATATTTTTTTTTATTTTTTTTTACACATTTGAAATTTTTTTTTTTACTTTTTTACTTTGTCCCAGGGGGGGACATCACAGATCAGTGATCTGACAGTTTGCACAGCACTCTGTCAGATCACTGATCTGATAGGAGTGCAGGCTGCTTCACAGTGCCTGCTCTGAGCAGGCTCTGTGAAGCCACCTCCCTCCCTGCAGGACCCGGATCCGCGGCCATCTTGGATCCGGGGCTGGAGGGAGCAGGGAGGGAGGTGAGACCCTCGCAGCAACGCGATCACATCGCGTTGCTGCGGGGGGCTCAGGGAAGCCCGCAGGGAGCCCCCTCCCTGCGCGGTGCTTCCCTGTACCGCCGGCACATCGCGATCATCTTTGATCGCGGTGTGCCGGGGGTTAATGTGCCGGGGGCGGTCCGTGACCGCTCCTGGCACATAGTGCCGGATGTCAGCTGCGATAAACAGCTGACACCCGGCCGCGATCGGCGGCGCTCCCCCCGTGAGCGCTGCCGATCGCACATGACGTACTATTGCGTCCTTGGGAAGTAAAGCCCACCCCACATGGACGCAATAGTACGTCTAATGGCAGAAAGGGGTTAAAGGGAATCTGTCACCAGTTTTTGCAATTTCATCTGAGAGCTGCATAATGTAGGAAAAGAAACCCTGATTTCAACGATGTATCACTTAGGTCACTAGGTGCAGCCGTTCTCACACAATCAGAGTTCTTAGATGCTGCATGCAGCAGAGCTGAGAAAGCTAACCCCGCCCACTTCAGGCTCTCTATTTACAATCTCTATAGACAGTACGCTGCTAATCAGTGCTGGGGGCGTGGCTGGACCAAGAGGCACGTGAAATGTAGTCCTGTAGTGATATTCTCCCGCTGATAAAATACTCATTGTATTGAAGCAACCCACAGCCTTACAAGTGACACATCACTGAAATCAGTGTCTCGGCCCCTACCTCATGCTGCCCTTATATTAAATAGGAAAAAACTGCTGACGGATTCCCTTTAAATTGGCATCTACCACATATTTGATATTAGTTTCTGGAGGCTCACTCTTCCATCCTGTATTATCTGTGCAGAGAGTGCAGCAGGGTGAGAGTCCTTTATGACCGCTGCAATGAATTGTGGTTAAGGGGGTTGTAAATTACATTGTTTAAAAGTTTAAAATGGGGCAAAACATTAAAATGAAAGCAAAAAAGCAAACTAAATAAAAACCTACCTAGTGGATTCTCACTGATTTTCCGTATTCCTGCTGATGTCCCCTGCCGGTCTCCTGAGTTGCTCTTCTGGTCAGGTGATTAGCTGCAGCGGTCATGTTGCACCTGGATAAGAAGAAATAGATAAGAGAGTGTTCCTTTTAACTCAGATGGAACATAACTTCTAAGACCAATCGGTGGCTGCTGATTGTTTGCAGCGGTAACTTGAAATTCCCCTTCTCAACACAAATCAGAAGACTAAGCCAGGAGACTGTCAGGAAACACTGGCAGCGGTACATGGAAGCGGCAGGGATCTGACAGGTAAGTATGTTTTTCTTTTATTATTACTTTGGGCACGGTATGCTTCTAGCCGGAAGAAAGAGTAGATGGAACTGTTAGGCTACGTTCACATTTTCGTTGTGCGGTGCTGCGTCGGCGACGCAACGCACAACGCAAACAAGAACGCATGCAAAACGCATCATTTTGTGACGCATGCGTCCTTTTTTGGCATGATTTTGGACGCAAAAAAAATGCAACTTGCTGCGTCCTGTGCGCCATGACGCTTGCGCCAAAAAAGACGCATGCGTCACAAAATGCACGACAACGCATGTCCATGCGCCTCCGTGTTAAATATAGGGGCGCATGACGCATGCGTCGCCGTGGCTGCGCCCGACGCAGCCCCCCAAAACGCTAATGTGAACATAGCCTAACATGTATGTGTTTTTTAATTAATTCAATTGAATGAACAACCCCTTTAATACTCAGAAAAGTATTATAGACTACGGCAATCTCCATGAAGAGATGTCGTCCTCTGCAGAGACTAGAGAAAAGTAGGACAGAAATACATAACCATATTTGCATTTTATACTGCCACACTTAGGCTTCCAGCAGTACACGAGAGTTGACAATAAATGAAAATAAAAAGACTCCGTTGCTCTGTTCCAGTCTACACAGCAAAGTTGAAAAGTGAGCTGCAGGTAATAGGCAATGTCAGCTTTTTGTGCGTGTTTTATAATTAAAAAGACATAAAAAGAGAACTATTTCAGGCTCACCACAAGTCCACGTTAGGATCCCTCCTGCAAGGTCCTCACCTCTGGCTAGGTGTCCTACTCTACATCAAGGAAAGGTAAAGTAGGTCCAGCATCTGAGATAAAAAAAAAAAAATGATTTATGACAATGATTTATTAACTCATTTCTCAAAGATATTAGGTAAGAGTTCACATCTAAACATTATAATTCAGGAAACCCAATGAGCGAACATTAAATCTGCCAATCATGTGGCCAGAAAAGTGATCCCTGCCCCCGATTAGTCAGGGTGGGCAATAAGGCGACCCCTCTTAGCCATACAAAGTAGCTGAAGGGTGATGGTGAAGGGGGTATATTTAATTTTATTTAGGTACACCGCAGACTGTAAATCAGTAATATTAGGCAGCCAAACCTTCTAAAAGCTATTGGATAATTTTACAACTGGGCGTTACCATTCACATTGTTCAAAGGGGTGTATCCCTGTACGGCCTGGCATTACCAGCAGTGATTGGCCAGTGTCATTGTGTGTAGGGTCACGCCCCCAGCTGGTAAAATAGCAGGGTGTAACTGTACTCAGAAATTTCCAAGAGGAATAACAGAAGAACAACATATTACAGCGTTCTAAGGAGAGATTTAGAACAGTATGTGATGTAGTACATAGTACTGATTAGTGGGGTCTGTGTCCTGAGACCCCCACCGAAACCCTGCTGTGAAGTGCACAGCTCCAGAGCGGTCTAGGGTACACTGTAACTTCTGTCTGGGGGAGATTGTGTCTGGATTATGGTGAAATTCTGATATCTCCCATTACAGCCTCTTATAAGTTGCTGATGATCAGGGACAATATGCGATACAAGTGTGTGCGGAAACTCTGAAATCGGGACAGCCACTCTCACGGAAAGTAGTGAAATTGCTTTTAAGGCATCCACATAAACGTGCTTCTAATTGACCACCTTCCCATTTTCTTCACTGTTCTTCTGCCAACAGCAAAATTTTATTTTTTTTTAATTTGTAAACGACTGCAGAGTGATATTTTACTGGAATTAAAGCGTATTCATCACCTACCGTACATACAATGTTGTCATCAGGCTCAAACTGGCCGACAGGGTTACAGGGCAATCCCCCGGTGGGCCCCAACCCCACTGTATGGGCAGTACTGGGCATAATTCACTTGATTCACTCTGTACAGAAAAAAAGCAGCATCTCATCATTCATTATCCAAACTACCCAATTTATTATTATTTAGAGGTATAGGTAAAATTGTAAACAGGAGTAGTGTAATATTTGTATGCAAGTGAAAAGTGGGCCCCCCAAAGTCAATGTTACTGGTGGGTCCTTGGCTCCCCAGTCCGACACTGGGTGTCATCCAGTATCCCCAATCTGGATAACGTTCTAGTTGGCTCGTGCACATAGACCAGTGCAGAATAACTGGCCCTCACCTCCTAAACTCATAAAACGGTGCTTAAAGGGCTTTTCCACTTTTAGAAAAAGTGGTCCCCGAGTGATCCAATACTAGTAAAAAAAATACACATAGTAGTCACCCTCTCCAGGTCCAGTGCCAACTCCCTGTCACTGCTCCCGTGGGAAGTGCACATCACCGCTGCAGCCAATCACTGAGCCAAGCAGCTCTGCTGATGTAGTTGGCACAAACTGCCAAAGCTCAGTGATTGGCTGCAGCGGTGATGTAAGCTATTGAAGTGATATCACTGCTACAGCCAAAACACAGATGGATACCGGTGCTCAGTATGTGATAGTTTGGGGACCACTTTAAAGGGAACCCCTTTTATGCCTAAGAACTATGACATTGTTTAGCCTTAAAGCAGTGTTTGGCTAAAACTGAAATGGAGGTATAGGCTTGGGTAAAGGTTTTCGGTTGGTAGAACCTGTTTTTTAGCGTTGCTACATTTTCCTCTTTTCTGTTTTGAGCTCTGTTCCTGCAGCGCTGCCGTTTGCCGTTTTCTCCGATGCAGTGGACTTGTACCTAGGCTTGGAATTCTGCAAGCACTAACTATACTTACCAGCAACTAGTGGTATCCAATGACTCCACTCTGAATGCCCATCCATCTATTGTGCCTGTTGGTGAATACATGGGGAGGAATGAACGGGCAACGGAGACATTCCCCTCGTATCCTTTCATCCATCTCGGCATCAGTGCCGCTAGAGGCAAAAACTAACCATGCGCAGTGTACAACAAATTAGGAAGAAGTGGGACCCCTGATCAAAAGAGGACCACAGGTAGGTAGTGATGCTGCAGGCTTTAGAGCCTGGGTTGTCCACTGATGGGAGACCGAACAATCAACTGATCTGTGGGGAAAACCAGCCACAAAGGTTCACTTTCCCTACAGTGCCTCTGCTGGAGAAATAAAGCATTACACAGCGCCTATCTGATAAGTGGATAGACGGGGTCCTCCAGAGACAGAGACTGTCTTTCTAGGCACTTCCAGCTCGGGTTATTGATGGGAATCACTGATGACCGATAACTTAATGGACGTTATTGATGAGGGACCTCCTCTGTTAGAGAATCTGCTACTCTGACTTATGAGAAAAGAAACAACTGTCAAGCTCCCACCGGGGGGGCATTGTGCAAGCCAGGTATTGTCTTCCGGTATCGCTCTGTCTCACAGACTTACATATTTTACTCCTTTGTTAGTTCTTTGTCGCCTCCTGTCATATTTTAATTGCATTTATTGTTGCTTCTCAAACTTCTATAAGTCTCACATTAAGGAGAGGCGGAGGATGCGGTATACATATCAATAAGAGGTTTATCTACCAGGTAATCACAAGCAGCAACGCAATAATATTTGCAAAAATAACAGTAAGATTGACAGGAAAAACTACCCCATAAAAACTGCAGAAATTTGTAAATGAAAAAAAAAAATCACTTATGCACATTCCACATGTTATTCTAGATCTTAAAGGGGTTGTTCATCTTTGGAAACATTTGTTTTTTTTTTCTGGAAATGTATGTATTTAGGGTTAAAAATCATTTTTGCAATTGGGTTTCATTAAACATTTTGTACCATTTGCCGTCTATAATCTTTGTGTTGATCTGTGTAGTGCCGGCTGCAGAATGAGCTAACTGAGAATCCATCAGCTAGCTCATTCAGTTTGAATGAGAATCTGTCACCCTCTTATCTGTCTTTCTCTGAGCTCCTCTCAGCTGATTTCTGAGCACAGACCACATCAAAGTTGAATATTCCAGGAAACAAAGAGGCGGTAGAAGTCAAACGCTACAAAATTTATAATGGAATCCGATTGCAAAAAATATTTTTAGCCCCTAATATATGCATGTCAGTAAAAAAAATAATAAATTGTCCCAAAAGGTAGATATCTCTTCCTTGGTGCAGTATTGTTAGCGTATCATGCAAATACAACTATGAGGCTGCCGTCACACTAGCAGTAATTGGTCAGTATTTTACATCCGTATTTGTAAGCCAAAACCAGGAGTGGGTGATAAATACAGAAGTGGTGCATATGTTTCTATTATACTTTTCCTCTAATTGTTCCACTCCTGGTTTTGGCTTACAAATACTGATGTAAAATACTGACCAAATACTGCTAGTGTGATGGCGGCCTAAGACTTACGCCACTCGTACATATTGGATAGCTGTTGGCTACCTCTCCCCGTACACGAGACCGCTCGTCCTCGGCCAAGTTCTCCTGCCTGTTCTTATGTCCCCACTGAACAAAAAGGATCAGATGTTGTAATCCAACAGCCCTGATCCTTCTCTCCCCTGACGACATCTGGCGGGGGGAAAGTCAGGAGCCCCCCATACACATTAGACTGTCTGCCGATCCCAGCAATATTGACAGGTTCACAAGACTTTAGTCTAATGTGTATGGAAGCATGTAAAAGGAGTGTTGCGTTACAGACAACCCTCTTACAAGGCTTCGGTTCCTCAAGTCCCCCAGCAAATGGCTAATTCTGCAAGGGCCGTCCATGCCTTACAGTCCTGTTATTAGCAGCCCTCTGCTCTGACTTATAGAAGGATCAAATATGATATCCAGATGCCTTAAAGGGGTTGTCCGGCCTTAGGGTACAAGTCTGAAGTCACTCTATGTGACTGCAGACTTGTAAACCCTCACAGTGTACAGTACATGTGCTGTCAGGATTCTCCGATGCCGGCGTAGGGAGTGGACAAGCGTAAGACTGCAAGTATAGGATTTGCATACATGCCGACTAGACATGTCCGGTCTCACTCATAACAAGTGTATTGAGCGAGGCTGGATAAGTCTAGTCGGAATGTGGCCGGGAGTATGCAAACTGCATACTTACAGTCACTTGACCGCACGTTCCGGACAACATAGAGTGACTGCAAGCTTGTACAACCAAGGGATACCGTCACCTCGGACAATGCTATTTATCTGCAGATACAGGGTTAAGCTGCAGGTTAATAGCGTAACAATGCTGACTGTCCGCCCTACTGAAAGCGTGGCCACCAGGAGAAAATTATCTTATATCCTCCCGGTAGCCGCCGGCTTTCAGTCATAGAGGTGTGCACGGAGCGGCTAAGTTCACCTGGAACTATACTGTAAGTGGCAGCTGTAAGCACGCCTCGCCACTTTGATTGACAGTCAGCTCTGCAGCACATATGTGCACAGTGAGCTGTCAATCATAGCCGTGGCGTGCTTACAGCTGACGCTTAAAGTATAGTTACCGGTGAACGTAGCCTCTTCGCGCATACGTCTATGACTGAAAGCCGGCGGCTGCCGGGAGGATAAAAGTTCATTTTCTCCTGATAGCCGCACTTTCAGTAAGGCGGACGAGCAGCGATGTAACGCTATTTACCTGCCGATAAACCCTATGTCTGCAGGTAAGTAGTGTTTTCCGAGGTAACATGATCCCTTTATTAGACCTTATGGAAAAGGATAGTGTAAAGGTGGAGCAGCAGTTTTTTTGCAGTCCTACGTAAAATCGCAAATAACATTGCATGGACACTTATCTCTGCAAATTCTGACAAACTCAGTTCCTCTTCGCCTGTACAGTTTATAGCTTGGAATGATCCTGGTGTCTTCCAAATGTCAGACTCAGAACATCTAAAATTTTTGTGCGTGATGGAAAATGACTGAACGATGATCTGCGCAGCGTATAAAGGCAATTAACATCCTCTTCATTTGGGTGTAATACTATTTTTTTTTTCCAAAATGTCATTTGAAACACAAGATGCAGATTTCTGGAAATGATTTTTTTTTTTCATTATCTAGAAACGTAGAAGTTAACGTGTTTGGGATGTAATGAAAGGTTCTTATTCTGTAAATGTTGCCAATCAAAGACTAAACACAAACAGTTCTGCATATAAATCTATAACCATTATTGTTCCTAATGAATCAAAGTGATCCACATCTGTGCACAATGGAGGAGACGAAGCAGAACGATGAGTGCGGTTAACTTCATAAACGGGGTGTCGCAGAAATTTAAGAAAACAAGATTAGTTTTTTTATTGGGATTTGTAGGCTCCGTGTTACGTGCCTGATTCTGTCCAAGCGTAAGGTCTCATATGATTTCAGTGATGTATCTCTTACTGGGCAGTAAAAAAACTTTTTTATTCGCTGCAGATCTACCAGTTCTCTGAATGCTGTTCTCTGTATAACCCCGCCCACATCACTGATTGGCAGATTTCTGTGTACATAGGCAGAAAGCTGCCAATAAGTGGTGGGGGCGGGGCTGGACTACATGGTAGCAGGTTTATTAGTCCTCTAGTGATAATCTCCTGCTAATAAAACAGTGATTTTATAAAAAACTACAGGAAACAGCTCAGTAAGTGACACATTGTTGGAATCCGGGTCTCTGCTCCCACATTATGCTGCTCTCAGATTAGGTGGCAAAAACCTAGTGACACATTCCCTTTAAGGATATCGTACATGATATATAATAGGACAATATATCATATTTTAAATGTATTTTAATAAAGGCTAATATTTGTGTAAGTATAAATAACCCAAAGGATATTTGGAAAAAAGGAGGAGTAAAACATGGGAGGAAAAAAGTATATATATTCACCATACGTGTTTCGGACAGGACATGTTCTTAGACTTGGTGTGAATAAATCATTTGTTTTGAGCGAAGCTGTGCATGTCTAGTAGGCATGTAACCACATGTATGCAAATTGCATACTTGCGGTCACGTCGCGTGGTCATCTACTTCTGGCATCGGTGAATCCTGACAGCACGAACACTGCATGCTGAGAGAATTCACAAGTCTACAGTCACATACAGAGACTGCAGATATTATCCCCAAGACTGGACATACCATTTAAAGGGAACCAGTCACCCCCAAAATCGAAGATGACCTAAGCCCACCGGCATCAGGGGCTTATCTACAGCTTTCTGTAATGCTGTAGATAAGCCTCCAATGTAACCTGAAAGATGAGAAAAAGAGGTTAGATTATACTCACCCAGGGGCGGTCCCGCTGGGGTCCGGGTCCGATAGGCGTCGTGGTCCGGTCCGGGATCTCCCATCTTCTTACGATGACGTCCTCTTCTTGTCTTCACGCTGTGGCTCCGGCACAGACGTATTTTGTCTACCCTGTTGAGGGCAGAGCAAAGTACTGCAGTGCACAGGCGCCGGGAAAGGTCAGAGAGGCCCAGCGCCTGCGCACTGCAGTACTTTGCTCTGCCTTCAACAGGGTAGACAAAGTACGCCGGAGCCGGAGCGTGAAGACAAGAAGAGGACGTCATCGTAAGAAGATGGGAGGCCCCGGACCGGACCGCGACGTTCATCGGACCGGGACCGCCCCTTTGTGAGTATAATCTAACCTCTTTTTCTCATCTTTCAGGATACATCGGGGCTTATCTACAGCATTCCAGAATGCTATAGATAAGCCCCTGATGCCGGTGGGCTTAACTCACCTTCGATTTTGGGGTTGACAGGTTCCCTTTAATGTGACCATTCACACATGCAGTTTTTGTTATGGATTTGTGTGTGGAGCTCAGTGTATGTCCGATCTTCACTCCACTCTAGTGGATCGGACTCGGGCAGTCAAGTCTGCCAACATACATTAAAAACTGAAGAAAAATGAAAGACATCACTATTCTGTTTTTAACTGATCTATTGCGAAGTGTCAATGAAAAAAATAACTTAGAAATAATTGGTATTAGATGCTTACTAAGGCCACGTTCACACTATCAGTATTTGGTCAGTATTTTACCTCAGTATTTGTAAGCCAAAATCAGGAGAGGAACAATCAGAGGAAACGTATCATAAACGTCATCACTTCTGTATTTATCACCCACTCCTGGTTCTGGCTGACAAATACTGAGGTAAAATACTGACCAAATAATGAATGTGTGACCGTGGCCTAATTCTCATACTGTTGTACTAAGGCTCCCTTCAAACATCCATTTATTTCCAGTTCCGGAAAAAAAAAGTACAGGCATCATCTGTTTTTTTTTCCGTTATGGCTTAAGAAAAATAAATTCCAAAGCTTCTCCTATACTTTGAAATATTAAACACGTACAGCGCACGGAAGACATATTTTTACAGGGAAGGGCCATAGACTTGTACTGGCCCTTGTCATCCGCGCTGCTGGTAAAAAAACAGACATGTGCACAGCAGCATAGGTTATAATGGGTACATACAGCGTCCATAAAAAAATGATGCCACCCGCACATGTGATGGAGGCCTTACCTAAAGTGCAAGTTTAGCTGAGCTACAGATGAATGTTACTGGGGAAATGCCACCCGCACCTGTGCAGCTGACCAATCCATCAATCCAACGTGAAACTTGATTACTTTCCATAACAAGGTCTGTAAAATGAACTAATTTGAATAGAAACTGATCTGCAGTACCAGGTAGCGGCCATAAGTGGACATAGCCATGGATACCTAAGGTCCTGCAATGCCTGCACATGAGGAAAGAGACAGTGAATCAGAAAAACTATCCTACATTTCTAATTGGAGGTATTTTCTAATATTATTATTATTATTACACCTACTACATATTGGTATAGGATCTTGGAGATGGGAATACCCCTTTAAGCCTATGTGGATACCTCTTATCCTACAGAGCCCAATATCACCAAAAGAGGATCATACTCCGGCAACATACAGCCAACCTATAGACACAGGAGTCTTCGGAATAGATGTATCAGCAGCCATCGCACCGTGGAGGAGTGACCGAGCACAGCCCGAGCACAGCAGCAGCGTCTCCTGATAGGGAGGAAATGCAGAACTTCCATCACCACCTCCTCCTCTTCCTCCTCCTCCTCCTCTGCTCCATACTCCTCCTCCACTAACTCGCAGCCATTGGAACCTACTATGAGCCTGATGCAGATTCTGATGCTGCCACCTGCTGGCCACCATAGTTATGTCTCCCCACAAACAAATGAAAAATGTCCTGAACTTGTGTAATAAGTTATCTGAATAAAGAAAAAAGAGACATTTAATGTCACTGTTCATCGCATGCAAATTTTTTTTTTTCAGTGCTGGAGTGGCGCTTTAAATGTAAGCCCCCTGCCCCCGGTCATGTACTTATTGTACATGTACTGCGTGTACAGTACCATGTAAACCTATGGAAAACTAAATCCGCAGTGGCCATGCTGCGGAAAATACAGCTCGGAAACGCTGCGTTGTATTTTCCGCAGCATGTCAATCCACAGCGGTTTACACCTGCTCCACAATAGGAATCCACAGGTGTAAAACCGCCGGTGGAATCCGCATTAAATCTGCATTAAATCCGCAGTGCATTTTACCTGCGGATTTTTCAAAAGAAGGTGGGGTAAAATCCGCACTAGATTCTGCAACGTGTGCACATAGAACAAAAATCAAAACAAATATAGAGAAATACCGAGGCCGAGAAAGGCAATAGCCCTGCTCCCTGAGTATATGCATATATGCAGACAAATATGACAGATAGTGTACTACTCCCAAAATATATCAATACCAGAGAACATGAAGTACAATAAACACCAAGGAAATGAAAAATTAAAAAACAGTTTATTAATACAAATATAATTATAAACAATAACAGCCAAATCAAAAGGCAGAACACAAAAAGAGAGGATAAGTGCAAGGAACCTGCTAGCACAACAGGAGATGAAGACCAATAGTACAAATGCAAATGGTTACGAGTAGATAGAACAAATCCTAATCCTAATCAATGAGGGTACAGGGGGGTGGTAAGATCCTGATAGGTAGACAGTGTTGGTTCTAAGCATAGATCCCTATGAACGCTACCAAAAAGGGCAAATCCCCACCACCCCTACATGTCCCAACAGAAGGCTATCACTCACCCATAATAATCAATGTAAGTAAGGTCCTCCTGCTGCGACCCCTTGACGCGCGTTTCGCGTAAGTGCTTCTTCGAGAAGGGGAGTAGCGTGTGTTGTGTCCCCTGGGTTTAAATCCTAATGCCCCCAAATGCCGGCAGGTGTGGCGCACGCGCATCGAGAAGCGCATACCGGAAGTAACCATCCCATACTGTGGCCGTCAGTACGGTGTGCGCATGCGGCAAAATCTTGCCTGGTGACGTCATGGAGCATGCGCACATCGTCACGTGTGCACATAGTCTCTGGCATCTGCATGTTTTTTTTTGGGTGCTGCTCCGGTCCCCCTGCACCATCTTGTGAGCGCAGCTTCTGCCTGGCCGTAAGTCAGAAGTTACGTCACAAGAGCACAATGGAAGCCAGTGAGAGCCAGAACGAGGATCTCATAGACTTGTATTGTAAAATGAAAGACTGGAGTCGCCTGTCGGTGACTTGTAGCCTGAGACTGAAGGGAGCGGCGCTGAATACGGATGAAAACGCCAGAAGGTGAGTATCAGACAGGGGACTTAGACAGTAGTGCAATAAAAAAAACCGCTAGAGAGCTGCTTTAATGCAGTTTTTGGAGCCAAATTCACAGGTGAATTGAATGGGAATGAGAACTATAAAGGAAGCGCTTGCATTCTCCTTGAATTCATTGTTGGATTTAGTTTGAAAAACTGCCTCAAAAACTACAGGGACATTTAAGAAAAAAAAAGCAAAAACAAACAAAAAACCTTCCGAGTGCAGAATCACTTTATTTCGGTTTGCACAATGCAGTTTGATGTAATTTTTGTGCATCTCACTAATTTTAGATAAAATTATAGAAGGTGGGACATTGGTATTTTCCCCTACAAAAACTAAAAAGATGGCTTCTAGAGAACAGTATACTGCAGAATGGGGGCAGACTGCATGAATGGCATACTATAACTTCTTATGTATTACCATGTACATGTTTATGAATATTAAAGGGGTTATCCAGGACTATATCATATTTTTACTACGGGCCTAAGAACTAACTAGTTGCTACCTCTCAGCCTGTTGGGCCCGGCGCTGGTCTCTGTCGTCACAGAGCAATCACAGATGACTCCAGCGGCTTTCACTGATGTTACGTCGACAGAGCAATGGCTGCTCTTCCGATCTGCTTTGTTGATGGGGCGTCACTGCCGTTGTCATGCTGATTGACTGCTGGCTCCGTGTTGCCTAACTGCAGGAAGCCGGCTGTCAATCAGCATGACATCGACAGTCTCACCCCATCCACAGAGCAGCCCGGAAGAAGAAGAGCTGCTCTGCTGAGGTGGAGGAGCAGAATCGCCATTGGTGACCACTCTTAGCCGGCGCCGAATAGAAAAGGCAGGTAGTTGCCTTTGTGTCCACCTACCTGCCTATTAGTTTTTAGGTCCATGGTAAAAAAAAAAAAAGAGTCCCCTTTAATAATAGTTTCAGCTGCAGGACACCTGTGCCCCAGCATTGCCCAGTGCATCCCCTGCTGTTACGCCCTTGGCGCAGTGGCCATAGTCATTTTGGACTCCCGTTCCCGGTACGGATGCACATCACACACCAGGATGTCACCTGCAGGCGGAGGTCGTGTTGTTGCATTCAGGTCTGGTTCTTACAAGCTGGAGAAATAATGAGATTGCTGATTCCTAAATTACTGCTGCACTCGCCTGGAAAATGTGTCTGCTGCAATCCCAGGCAGATGTAACATCAGATCTAAGAAATCATCGAGACATCAATCCTGCGACTATTTGCTTGTGATCAGGTGGACGTCCTTATCCTAACAGAACTATGGCGGATGTGATTTGCTTCTATGCAGAAATGTTAAATGCATAATAAAAGGTAAAAGCACAAACATTAATGTCCGGGTTTTCATTTTTATTGCTTTGCAATCTGGCACTAAGCTGCAAAGAGGCTCCATGAACAAGGGGGGACGGGGGACATAGAGGAGTTTATCATCATCATAACTGGATCTAAATAAGCAACTTTTAAAAATTAAAATCCTCTCCTTTTTCTTTAATTCCGCTTGTAACGGGGTCTACCAATCTGGGGTACCTCTTTCAGTACCACCCTGTGTTTCAGGAGGTCCACTCTGCTTTGGCTGGAGTCTGAATGAAGGACGCTGGCTGGAATTGCTTATACATGGGCGCATATAAAAGATCACTGCTTCTCCATGTATTTCCAGTCTGACAACACTTTACTCACAGGACACAGAGTGTATCACACAGATACAGAGGGCAGGCCAATAGAAAAGCGGCAGGCCAGACATACATTACAATAGCCGCAGGTGGCCGGAGACTGCCGATATTTACTGTGGGAATTCCAAAGGTGGGGGGCGGACAAAAGGGGAATATCGTGTCCCCTCTGCCCAGGGGCGCAGCCTGTGGACTGATGCATTAGGGACATGCATCTCACATGGAACCTATTATACATACATATAACTGCACAACATATTCTGGGTGCGGAGTGGTTCCGTAACACCGCTCATCCCTTAGGTTACAGACCACAATGGATCACAGGTGGCCAATTTCCTAAGAAAGGAGCGCAGTGCTTGCAAGCTCTTTGCTATAGAGCTTGTAAGCACTGCTCTGAAGCTGGCTGAATCACTGGTTCTGGCCAGAGACCCTGATTCCAGCGATGTGTCACATACTAAGCTGCTTGCTATATTTTTGATAAAATCACTGTTTTATCAGCAGGAGATTATAACTAGAGGACTAGGGCGGGATTATATAGAGCTGCTAGATCTGCAGCAGGAAAAACAGGGATTTTATCTAAGCAGCCAAGTGACACATCGCTGGAATCAGGGTCTCTGCCCCTACATTATGCCACTCTCATGAATTCACATATCACCTTCTATAGCGAAAATAAGTGAAAGTCCTATGTAGAAATACTGTATAGAAAAAAAAACACGTAAGCTCGCAGATCTAGTGACTTCTAGAAGGAACACGTCCACCGTTCAGAATCTGATGGAACAGGTGACATATTGGAAAGTATGTAATGCCGCCAGAATCATGACTTTATAGAAATAAAGGTGTGTAAATGACTCCACAGAATAACATTAGCCTATAGGGACTTACTCTATAGAGAACAAATGCAAATCCCAGATACACCATAGTTATAAGTCCCTTTTCTCAATATGTATTGTTTTATTTCATGTTACCTGCTCTAATCATAAGCTGTATGTAATAGGCTCCAATATGATGTTACGCAGCCTCGATAATGTCGTTTCTGGAGGAATTCCTTCATAAAAGAGATTTATTGAATTTATGTTATGCCGTTAAAGGATTTCACCCCGACTATTGATTATTATGTGTCACTTATGGCGAGACGTCGCATCATACACGGGCATTGGCAATGCAACAGCACCCCCTTCTGGAATATTGGACAAATTATTTTTTTTTTTCTTTAAACTATTTTTTATTTGATGAGGAACTATTTCTTAAGGTCTTCACTTTTCGCTATTACTGACATTGAGACATGCAAAAAAAAAAACCATCAGTGGGGTCCAAGGAGTCTGATAGCGAGGGTTAGTAGATTTCATGATGATGATTACAGACGTTTGATGCCACTTCTTTATTATAACGTGAATAAATAGATGCTTCCTCACTGCAGCAATGTTCATAGCAGTGCGGCCAAATCTGGACCAGTCTCAAACCCGTTCACGTGAATGGCCTGAGCAACAGTGTCCGACACGGCTCGACGCGGCTACACTTATAGACATTGGGCCCTGATTCATAATTTGGGATTTTTTTTAATCACTTTTCTTTTACGTGCGGTATTCGCTGACGTTTTTCCCCACTAAATTCATCAAAATGGTGCAAAAGGTTTAGGAAATATGACCCAAAGACCCAAAAGTTATCAATGTTATTTATTTTTGTTTTTAACTGTTTTGGTCACTTTTTTGTGCAAACCAAATCAATCCTTATTAGGTCTCTAACTGAGTCAAAATAATAAAAAAATCTGCCAGTAATTTTCTTACTCCTGACGGAGAAGGAGACTGGACTGAGATGTGTCAAAAAAGGTGATAAAAGTCGCATTTCATGAATCTGTCTAAAACATCTGTAATACGCAAAGTTGTAACGGAATAGTAAAAAGTAAAAACGTAAAATAGAAAGACAAGTTAAAAAATGGCACAACACCTATAGAAAATAAGGCACAAATGCAAAAAACAATAACAATAAGCAAATCACTATAGAAAAATACAACGTACAAATGGCAAACATGAACCGGAGCCGTTGGATGTTGTCCTCAGTAACATTCTGCCATTAGATTCCTTTGTGTTGGGACTGGCTCTTATTTGATTTCCCCTTAGGACTCATTCACACGTCCAAGGAAATGGGTCCGAGTTTTTGTCATCAGTCATTTTGATCAGAGTTTTATTAGAGTTTGGCTCGAGTTTTTCTCCGATGAAAAAGAAAAAAAAATGTTTCTGCAGCTTCTCTTATTAGTCCGTGGAAAACAGAGAACGCATGGACCCATGGTGTCATTGTTGACTTTGATCTGACACAAAAGTATAATAGAAACACGTCACCACTTCTGTATTTATCACCCACTCCTGGTTTTGGCTTACAAATACTGCTAGTGTGAACGTGGCCTTAGGGGAACAATCTTCCCACTTCTCCAGGCTCACATCTATGGAATCGGTGTATTTTCTGACCGACCCTATTTAGCCAATGTTTTTTTTCTGCCATTTTGGGTCACCGGCAAGCGAACCTATCCTTGTACTTACACCAGCAGCATAATCTTGTGAATGCTGAGGACAAAGCCTCATTTATAAATCTATATATTAAAGCTTTTAATGTAAAATAACAGGGCTTTGTTTATTTCACTTTACTGCAATGGCGTCTGTAGGATAAATGCAGTTACACCCATATTTTTCCCAGAATGGCTGTGCATTATAAAATGGTTTGGCTATGGTCTGTAATTATAATGCAAGACTCAATACGTACAATAAAAAAAATTACGTGAGACTACGCCGGCCGCCGAACGTCGCGCGCATTAAAACTAAGGAAACTGACATTAAAATCAGCACATTAGGTGGTTTATTCAGACCAGAGCAAATTATGACTGCATTGTTAACAATTGTTAATGGTATATTGCTGCGGCTTTTAATGAAAAGATCCCAACGCTTCTCACTTAATTCCCCCCTCCTTTGTATAGATGTTGGAAACCAAATAGTTACATTGTTAATGAGTCCTGAAAATATTTTATATCACTTTTTTTCTTTTTTTTTTGCTGCAGAACAGAAGTGACAACCAGGGGCTTTGAACAAAGCTTGTGATCAGGATAAAAAGTAAAAGGCAATTTGTAAAATTATATATGTTTCCCAGACTGAGAAAAAGAAGGTTGAGGCTTTAAAACATGTTGCTATTTCTGCTTGGTGTTAATTGGCTCTATGACAGCATAATGAACAGGTTCGCAGCTTTCCTCCGATCAGTAAAGCCGCTGGTGAATATTAGAAGAATGTGGATTTCAGCAGTGCGGATTATGATGTGAAGTTCGTCTACAAGGTCCAGATATTTCAGTGCTAGATGTCAATGCTAAGCCGAGACTTTGTGGGGATAAAAAGAAAAAAAAAAAAAAACAACAAGGCATAAAAATGTACGGTAATATATGAAAAAAAAAGAAGAAAACTTGCTTATGAGAAAGTATGGTATCAAGTGGGAAAAAAAGACTGCTGTGATAAAAGGATTTAACTTAGGAACGTTACTGTACAAAGTTTTATATTCACTATCATTGTGCAGCAGCATCGTTATTTCCATCCTCTGTTCAGTTAGTTATAGGAAGTAAAATTTTAAAATGTACAGTAATGTATGAAAAAAAAGAAGGAAACTTGCTTATGAGAAAGTATGGTATCGAGTGGGGAAAAAAGACAACTGCTGTAATAAAGGGATTTGACTTCGGTATTTATAGAACGTCACTGTACGAAGTTTTATATTTGCTGTCAATGTGCAGCAGCATGATTATTTCGATCCTCTGTTCAGTTGGTTATAGGAAGAAAAAACTAAAAAGCCTACAACCTGCAGTAACCACCGATCGACCAAACCGCTGCACAACCAGCTCTATCCTCACCTACTGTATTCTCACCCATCCCTTGTAGATTGTGAGCCTTCGCGGGCAGGGTCCTCTCTTCCTGTACCAGTTATGACTTATATTGTTTAAGATTATTGTACTTGTCTTTATTATGTATACCCCTCCTCACATGTAAAGCGCCATGGAATAAATGGCGCTATAACAATAAATAATAATAATAAAATAAAAGTAGTGCCGGGTCCATTACCTGATGAATCCCATTGACAATAAGTCCATTCACCCCCAGGCCATTTTTCTTTTTTTTCCTTCCCTTCTTCCAAGAGCCATAACTTTTTTCTTATTGTTCCGTCAATATGGCCGTACGAGGGCTTTTTTTTTTTTTTTTTTTTTTGCAGGATCAGTTGTACTTACGAATGACACCATTCATTCTACCACAGTGTACTAAAAAACTGGGGGAAAAAATCCAAGTGCATTGAAAATGCAAAAAAATAATAATACAATTTTGCAAATTCCAAACGTATACTTTTTTTTTTTTTAGTTAAGTGGCTATAAAAAAAGTCAGAAATTTGTACAGAAAAAAAAAGTTTGCTTTTGCCATCTTTTTCTGAGATTTGTAACGTCTTAATTTTTTTGGAATATGGAGCATATTTTTTGTGCCCTGAGAGGATGTTTTTATTGATACCATTTTCGGGTAGATACGATGTTTTGCTCTCCTCTTATTGCACTTTGAGGTGGCCAAAGAAAACCATAATTTTGGCGTGCATTTATATTCTTGATTAATTTTATATTTTCATAGATCAAACTTTTACAACACAACGATACCAAAGATGTGTAATTTTTTTTTAAATTGTTTTATTTTTTAATGAAGTAAAAGGAGGATGATTTTGAGATTGACGGCAGGATTTAACAGGTTAACAACCGTGGGTGGAGCATCGTTACACCAGTGGCTGTTAGAGGCTGGGATAGATGCGAGCTCGCCTCATAGGCAGAGACAAGACATATGACGTACATGTACGTCATATGTTGTGAAGGGTTTAATCGTTTTGTGCATTAAATGGTAAAGGAGTACCAAAATAGGAGTGCCAATCCGACCCATGACGCAGCATATGCGTCATGGAAAGATCGCGTCCCTGCAGGCCGGGTGAAAGGGTTAACTCCCATTTCACCCGATCTGCAGGGACAGGGGGAGTGGTAGTTTAGCCCAGGGGGGGTGGCTTCACCCCCTCGTGGCTACGATTGCTCTGATTGGCTGTTGAAAGTGAAACTGCCAATCAGAGCGATTTGTAATATTTCACCTAAAAAAATGGTGAAATATTACAATCCAGCCATGGCCGATGCTGCAATATCATCGGCCATGGCTGGAAACACTAATGTGCACCCACCCCACCCCTCCGATCGCCCCCCCAGCCCCCCGATCTGTGGTCCGCTCCCCTCGGTCCTGTGCTCCGCTCCCCCCGTGCTCCAATCACACCCCCCGTGCTCCAAACAAACCCCCCCGCACTCCGATCCCCCCCCGCACAGCGATCCCCCCCCGCACAGCGATTCCCCCCCCCGTGCTCCGATCCACCCGCCCGCACAGCGATCCCCCACTCCGTGCTCCAATCCACCCCCCTGTGTTCCGATCCACCCCCCCGTGCTCCGACGGCCCCCCCCCCGTGCCCTGATCTCCCCCCCCTTATACTTACCTGGCCTCCCGGGGACCGTCCGTCTTCTTTCCTGGGCGCCGCCATCTTCCAAAATGGCGGGCGCATGTGCAGTGCGCCCGCCGAATCTGCCGGCCGAATCTGCCGGCCGGCAGATTCGTTCCAGAGTGAATTTTGATCACTGAGATATAACCTATCTCAGTGATCAAAATAAAAAAAAAAAAGTAAATGACCCCCCCACCCCTTTGTCACCCCCATAGGTAGGGACAATAAAAAAAATATATATATATTTTTTTCCACTAAGGTTGGGGTAAGAACTAGGGTTAGGGGTAGGGTTAGGGGTAGGGTTAGGGTTAGGAATGTGCACACATATTCTGGTCCTCTGCGGATTTTTCCGCTGCGGATTTGATAAATCCGCAGTGCTAAACCGCTGCGGATTTATGGCGGATTTACCATGTTTTTTCTGCGCATTTCAATGCGGTTTTACAACAGCGATTTTCTATTTGAGCAGTTGTAAAACCGCTGCGGAATCCGCAGAAAGAAGTGACATGCTGCGGAATGTAAACCGCTGCGTTTCCGTGCAGTTTTTCTGCAGCATGTGTACAGCGATTTTTGTTTTCCATAGGTTTACATTGAACTGTAAACTCATGGGAAACTGCTGCGGATCCGCAGCGTTTTCCGCAGCGTGTGCACATACCTTTAGAATTAGGCTATGTGCACACGGTGCGGATTTGGCTGCGGATCCGCAGCAGTGTTCCATCAGGTGTACAGTACCATGTAAACATATGGAAAGCCAAATCCGCTGTGCCCATGGTGCGGAAAATACCGCGCGGGAACGCTGCGTTGTATTTTCCGCAGCATGTCAATTCTTTGTGCGGATTCCGCAGCGTTTTACACCTGTTCCTCAATAGGAATCCGCAGGTGAAATCCGGACAAAAAACACTGGCAATCCGCGGTAAATCCGCAGGTAAAACGCAGTGCCTTTTACCCGCGGATTTTTCAAAAATGGTGCTGAAAAATCTCATACGAATCCGCAACGTTGGCACATAGCCTTAGGGTTAGGGTTGGGTTGGAATTAGGGTTGTGGTTAGGGTTAGGGGTGTGTTGGGGTTACGGGTGTGTTGGGGTTAGGGTTGTGATTAGGGTTACGGCTACAGTTGGGATAAGGGTTAGGGGTGTGTTGGGGTTAGTGTTGGAGTTAGAATTGAGGGGTTACCACTGTTTAGGCACATCAGGGGGTCTCCAAACGCAACATGGCGCCACCATTGATTGCAGCCAATCTTGTATTCAAAAAGTCAAATGGTGCTCCCTCACTTCCGAGCCCCGACGTGCACCCAAACAGTGGTTTACCCCCACATATGGGGTACCAGCATACTCAGGACAAACTGCGCAACAATTACTGGGGTCCAATTTCTCCTGTTACCCTTGTGAAAATAAAGAAATGCTTGCTAAAACATCATTTTTGAGGAAAGAAAAATGATTTTTTATTTTCACGGCTCTGCGTTGTAAACGTCTGTGAAGCACTTGGGGGTTCAAAGTGCTCACCACATATCTAGATAAGTTCCTTGGGGGGTCTAGTTTCTAAAATGGGGTCACTTGTGGGGGGTTTCTATTGTTTAGGCACACTAGGGGCTCTGCAAACGCAATGTGACGCCCGCAGACCATTCCATCAAAGTCTGCATTTCAAAAGTCACTACTTCCCTTCTGAGCCCCGACGTGTGCCCAAACAGTGGTTTACCCCCACACATGGGGTATCAGCGTACTCAGGAGAAACTGGACAACAACTTTTGGGGTCCAATTTCTCCTGTAACCCTTGGGAAAATAAAAAATTCTGGGCTAAATAATTATTTTTGAGGAAAGAAAACGTATTTATTATTTTCACGGCTCTGCATTATAAACTTCTGTGAAGCACTTGGGGGTTCAAAGTGCTCACCACACATCTAGATAAGTTCCTTTCGGGGTCTAGTTTCCAAAATGGGGTCACTTGTGGGGGGTTTCTACTGTTAAGCCACATCAGGGGCTCTGCAAACGCAACGTGACGCCCACAGAGCATTCCATCAAAGTCTGCATTTCAAAATGTCACTACTTCACTTCCGAGCCCCGGCATGTGCCCAAACAGTGGTTTACCCCCAAATATGGGGTATCAGCATACTCAGGAGAAACTGGACAACAACTTTTGGGGTCAAATTTCTCCTGTTACCCTTTGTAAAATAAAAAATTGCAGGCTAAAAGATCATTTTTGAGAAAATAATTTTTTATTTTTATTTTCATGGCTCTGCGTTATAAACTTCTGTGAAGCACTTGGGGGTTCAAAGTCCTCACCACACATCTAGATTAGTTCCTTTGGGGGTCTAGTTTCCAAAATGGGGTCATTTCTGGGGGATCTCCAATGTTTAGGCACACAGGGGCTCTCCAAACGTGACATGGTGTCCGCTAATGATTGGAGCTAATTTTCCATTTAAAAAGCCAAATGGCGTGCCATCCCTTCCGAGCCCTGCCGTGCGCCCAAACAGTGGTTTACCCCCACATATGGGGTATCAGCGTACTCAGGACAAACTGGACAACAATATTTGGGGTCCAATTTCTCCTATTATCCTTGGCAAAATAGGAAATTCCAGGCTAAAAAATCATTTTTGAGGAAAGAAAAATTATTTTTTATTTTCATGGCTCTGCGTTATAAACTTCTGTGAAGCACCTGGGGGTTTAAAGTGCTCAATATGCATCTAGATAAGTTCCTTGGGGGGTCTAGTTTCCAAAATGGGGTCACTTGTGGGGGAGCTCCAATGCATAGGCACACAGGGGCTCTCCAAACGCGACATGGTGTCCGCTAACAATTGGAGCTAATTTTCCATTCAAAAAGTCAAATGGCGCTCCTTCCCTTCCGAGCCTTACCATGTGCCCAAACAGTGGTTTACCCCCACATGTGAGGTATTGGTGTACTCAGGAGAAATTGCCCAACACATTTTAGGATCCATTTTATCCTGTTGCCCATGTGAAAATGAAAAAATTGAGGCTAAAAGAATTTTTTTGTGAAAAAAAGTACTTTTTCATTTTTACGGATTAATTTGTGAAGCACCTGGGGGTTCAAAGTGCTCACTATGCATCTAGATAAGTTCCTTGGGGCGTCTAGTTTCCAAAATGGGGTCACTTGTGGGGGAGCTCCAATTTTTAGGCACACGGGGGCTCTCCAAACGTGACATGGTGTCCGCTAAAGAGTGGAGCCAATTTTTGATTCAAAAAGTCAAAAGGCGCTCCTTCCCTTCCAAGCCCTGCCGTGCGCCCAAACAGTGGTTTACCCCCACATATGAGGTATCAGCGTACTCAGGACAAATTGGACAACAACTTTCGTGGTTCAGTTTCTCCTTTTACCATTGGGAAAATAAAAAAATTGTTGCTAAAAGATAATTTTTGTGACTAAAAAGTTAAATGTTCATTTTTTCCTTCCATGTTGCTTCTGCTGCTGTGAAGCACCTGAAGGGTTAATAAACTTCTTGAATGTGGTTTTGAGTACCTTGAGGGGTGCAGTTTTTAGAATGGTGTCACTTTTGGGTATTTTCAGCCATATAGACCCCTCAAACTGACTTCAAATGTGAGGTGGTCCCTAAAAAAAATGGTTTTGTAAATTTCGTTGTAAAAATGACAAATCGCTGGTCAAATTTTAACCCTTATAACTTCCTAACAAAAAAAAATTTTGTTTCCAAAATTGTGCTGATGTAAAGTAAACATGTGGGAAATGTTATTTATTAACTATTTTGTGTCACATATCTCTCTGGTTTAACAGAATAAAAATTCAAAATGTGAAAATTGCGAATTTTCAAAATTTTCGCCAAATTTCAGTTTTTATCACAAATAAACGCAGAATTTATTGACCTAAATTTACCACTAACATGAAGCCCAATATGTCACGAAAAAACAATCTCAGAACCGCTCGGATCCGTTGAAGCGTTCCTGAGTTATTACCTCATAAAGGGACACTGGTCAGAATTGCAAAAAACGGCAAGGTCTTTAAGGTCAAAATAGGCTGGGTCATGAAGGGGTTAAAGCCTACGTACTTTTTTTTTATTGCTCATTTGCTTCCTAAATGTAAGTTTAAGCAACTTTCTAAATAATTTTCATTAAAAATGTCCAAATGTCCTACCCGTTTTCTGCTGCGGAGTAGGTTCACACAAGTCTATAAAAACAAAACAAAAAAAAAAAATCGGTCAGAGCTTCATCCAGAAAACTCAATTTTTTTTCTCACTTGTCATCCATGTCCAATCATTTTTTTTTCATGGATAGCATTCAGACCAAAAATACAGTCAGGTGAACGAGCCCTAAGCCCTTTATTTTGCTGTGAAATGTGCAGAAATCTCACCAATCTGTCAGAGCTCTTGCTTTTTTGGTTCTGACTAGGGATGAGCGGAGACGTGGGAGTTCAGGTTTTGCTACCCTACCTGAACTTTATTCCAAAATTTGGTTTGGGTACCCAAGCTTGAATGAGAACCCAAACCCCATTGAAAACAATGAGGATCTGAACTTTTGAGCTCTCTGTCCTCTCCCCCTTCTAATGGAAGTCCTTGGAGTTTCGGGGAAGTCCATGTTCGGCGTTTACCATCGCACACGAACTGCCCGGCACAAACCCTGAACTTTCAAGTTTCGGTTCGCTCATCCCTAGTTCTGATGGACCGCTGCTCTTCCACGCCTTCTCACAGTGTCAGGTTTTTCACGAATAGACCTTTAGACCTTGTACCTTATATAATACCACAAGGAAAGCGGTGTACTAGTCCCAATTGGTATAAAATATAAACTTTATTGGCATACAAATATGTAAGGTCAAACAGAGACAGTAGAGAGCTAAAAATCTGCAAAACATCCGTAATTACATGATGGGGGGGGGGGGGGGGGGGGAGGCGGCATACACACTACAGCAATAAAAAATCAAATGTAGATGATTTATGGTGGTACAAGAGATCCGCTGTCTAATTTTACATTGCTTAGAATTATCAAAATTAGCGAAATCGTCACATCTAACAATGTTAGGACAGGCAACACAACCGCCACACGGGTAGCATCCCACCCCTCTTGGAAAACTATCGAGAAACGTAGTCACCCCATGTTCTGGGTAATGGCTCGAAACGAGGTGATCCCTCAAGTTTTTTGCCCGTTGGAATGCCATAGATGGTTTCTTTGGTAACAGTTTGGCAATAGCCGGGTCCACCCTTAGAATCAGCCAAGCCCCTTGGAGGATTGATCTGATCCTGTCAGACTGAGAACTAAAAGTAGTGATAAATCTCAATTTAGGAGGGTCCACAGGGTCAGGGAAGGAGTCATTACCATATAGGAGATTATGGCGAGTAGCATGTTTGGCACGATTGAATGCATGCTTGATGGACCTATTGCTATATCCACGAGATTTAAAGCGCTCCCTCAGGTCATCCGCCTGGGACAGGAAGTCCGCCTCCGAAGAACATATTCGACGAAGGCGGAGAAACTGTCCAACAGGTACAGATCTTATCATATGTCGTGGATGGCCCGACGAAGCGTGAATGTATTTGTGGACGTCTCTTTACGGTAGATATCCGTTTGTAGTATCCCGGCAGGGTCTCTCCTTATTGTCACATCAAGAAAATCCAAAGACTTGCCACTATATAGGAATGTAAGATGGATATTGAGGTCATTGTCATTTAGGGTATGGATCAGCCGGCCGGAGTGCCCTGCTACATGAATAAGATATCGTCTATGTACCGTGTCCAAAACGGGACTGGTCCATAGACCCCAATTCATCAGACAGGAAGAGTTCCCTCTCCCACAGCCCCAGGAAGAGACCAGCATAGGCGGGCGCAAAGGCCGCCCCCATGGCGGTCCCCTGGAGCTGCAGGTAGAAGTGACCCTTGAACACAAAAAAATTGTGTGAGGATCGGGGGACGACGTGGCTTGCAGCTCAGCGTTCACCATTCCATGGTATGTCACCAGTTATCAGCTAAGTACTCCGCTTGTTTGATTATGTTCTCCCTAGTCCCACTGGTTGGTTACATATATTATGTATGGGAGTGTCTGATAAATCTAGATGGAGTATTAAACTAGATTTTATATTGCTGTAGTGTGTATGCTGCCTTTCCCCCCCCCATCATGTAATTACGGATGTTTTGCCAATTTTTAGCTCTCTACTGACTTTGTTTGACCTTATATATTTGTATAAAAATAAAGTTTATATTTTATAGCATTTGGGACTAGTACACCGCTTTCTTTGTGGTATTGCATTAGTATTGGTGTATCCTACAAACTTGGCTTCTATTTAATATGCCGTTATGATATTGTTACATCTCTCTAGAAGCCTTATATGTTTTCCTTGTTTCTATCTTGTACCTTATATAGTCTATGGGGCCTGTTCACACGTCCGAGTATTGTTGATGACCAAGTGGTCACCACAAAATCAGAGGCATGTCCGTTATAAACTAAAAGAGCCACCTTGTGCAGCAGTAATGCTGCATTCTAACAAGGTGGCTCTTTTAGTTTTGTGTTCAGTTATTATTAAAATAAAGCGTTTTGAAACTCTGCAGAAATACCGGTCTTTGTCCACGGAGGCGGGTCTGAAGCCTCCTCTGTGAAGTGCCCAACAGCCGTCACTCACATCTTCTGGGGCGATGGTCGCCGCCCCCTGCGTGCTGTTTTCTTTTCAAATCCAATGTCGGCGCTGTGTAAATATTTGTGGGGCAGGCGCAGTAAGCTCTGGCTGTCTGACGTCACAGCCAGGCTTGCAGACTGCGCCTGTGCTGGCAGTGCGGCCAGCCACCTCGGGAATCCCTGCCCCGCAATGTGTTATGCATTATGCACAGTGCGGGGCTAGGATTCCTGGGAATGCGCACTGCATGTCTCAGACTCTCACCCACGTCCCCCGCCTTCCAGCCTCTGGCTATTCAGCTGAGCTCATCCTGCCGCCTCCTCCTTCTGCTCATAGCAATCGCCGGGAAAGAAACAACCTACGAAACTTGCCTGCTAGCTGGAAGGCGGGGGACGTGGGTGAGAGTTGGATTTGAAAAGCAAACAGCGCGCAGGGGGCGGCGACCATCGCCCCAGAAGATGTGAGTGACGGCTGTTGGGCACTTCACAGAGGAGGCTTCAGACCCGCCTCCGTGGACAAAGACAGGTATTTCTGCAGAGTTTCAAAACGCTTTATTTTAATAATACCTGAACACAAAACTAAAAGAGCCACCTTGTTAGAATGCAGCATTACTGCTGCACAAGGTGGCTCTTTTAGTTTATAACGGCTGCAGGGAGGTGACAGTGGCCCTTTAAGTCTATAGATCTGTGGAAAAAAAAATGAGAACTTGAAATGAGAACATCAGCGTTCTGTCCATTTTTTTTTTTTTTTTACAGACTATTTGATAGGAGAAGTTAGAGAAATCTCCTTTTTTTTTCATACGAGAAAAAATGCTAAGATTTTGATAGTAAAAACTGACACACAGACCAAACACTGATGGGAATCTGATCCAAAACACTGGTGAAAATCTGTCCTTTTTTTGCGTACGAGAAAAATTATTGTCATCTGAATGAGTCCTAACCTATGTAAATTAAATGGAATGTGTCAGCAGGTTTTTGCTGTGTAATCTGAGAGCAGCATGACATAGCAGAGAGCCTGATTTCAGAGATGTGTCACTAACTAGGCTGCTTGCTGCAGTTTTGATAAAAGCACTGTTTTATCTGGGGAAGATCTACCAGTGCTCTTGAATGCTGAGCTCAATGCAACCCCGCCCACACCACTGATTGGCAGCTTTCTGTATATGGTGCGCATAGGTGGAAAGCTTCCAATCAGTGATGGGGGGTGGAGTTACACAACAGCAGGACTAGATGGCACAAGACAACTAGTCCACTAGTGATAATCTATTCCTGATAAAACAATGATTTTATTGAAACTGCAACATATTGCCCAGCATGTGACACATCGATGGAATCAGGCTCCTGCCTCTTCTTCCGAGGTACCACACACACTGAAGGCTTACCCATCAGGGACAGGAAACCAAATGATGCGTCAGAGAGGTACCGCCCTTTTACCTGTAGGTTTCCTGTCCCTGAAGGGTGGATCCACTCTCCGTGGTGCTGTCATGGGGGACTGAGAAAGAAACTTTAATAAGGCGATATTTAGGTTGGTCAAAATGTCACCACATAGACTATATAGTATTTTATTACTGAAGCATGAGGCGCATTTCTACCATAGAATATTCAGATTGTTAAAAAAAAAAAAAAAATCTATGTCCTAATTTCTTTAGAAATAAAAAATCTGAACAACTAAGGCCTCTTTCACACTTCAGTCTTTTTCAGTCAAAATCCGTAGTTTTGTGAAAAAACGGATCCAGCAAATTTGCACACTGGATCCGTCTTTTTCTCATAGACTTGTATTAGCGACGGATAGCCTCACGTTTTGTCCGTCGCGCGCTGGATCTGTTGGAATTTGTTTATCTGTCTGGAGAGGACGGACAAAGTAACTTTTTTTTGCCTGCGTCTAAACGTCGAACAGCGACGGATCCAGCGGCGTCTGTCGTTGGCTAGAATGGAAGCCTATGGGCACAGGATCAGTCACTGTCCATCAAATGACAGAATCCAGCGACGGATTTCGTTTTTGTTTTTTTACACTGAGCATGCTCCAAATTTGGATTTCAGAAGACTGAAGTGTGAAAGAGGCCCAAAGCAGTTCTGAAAATGATTTATCCACAAGTGTTTGCTGCAAAATAACAGAATTATTTTCAAAATTACTAATAAGATGTTTTTCATTAAAGTTATTTGCAGTCATGTAATAGTGCTAGAAATGTTATGGAGAATTGTGACAGTATAATAGAACTGTGTATTCATGGAGGGAGGGCAGGCGTTTTCTTACACAGCAAGTAACTGCCAAAAAAATAAATGGGAATAGAGAGAGAGATAAACAGGCATCTATTCTACCATTCTTGGTTCACATCACATCGTTTTCCCTGTTCAGGACTCTGTTGAGGGTTTCTATCCAAATCCCTGAAAAATGGGATTCAGACATGCCCTAATGGAGCCATTGACTTTGGTCTCCATTCCACCTGGTTTGTGGCAGTGTCCATCTTTTTAGCCAGACACAATAGCGTAAAAATTGATCCTAATTTTGTCCAGAAGTGTATGGCAGTGACTTACTCCTCTCCAAGCCCAATGTTAGCATTTGGAAGTCAGCGGACCACTGACAACTCTCCAAATTTTTTTTGCACCTTTATGAAAAGAAAAAAAAAAAAAATATGTAGGGAACAGAGACCACAAATATGTCCACGTAAGTTGAGTTTTGTGTGTGTGTGCGCAAGTGTACTAGCCATGGACAGCGAAACAAGAGATACTGTCTTCTGTTGGGGTAAAGTGGTGACCTACAAAATGCATGAATATCGCTAAGGCCAACAAGGAGATTCAGAACTGATCTGTCCTATGTAAGACCTGCGTGGATTTTGCATGATCCCCCCTCCAAGTACTCTCCTTTCACATTTTGACCCATTAATATGGTTTTTAATGGCTTCATGTGACAATGGACAATAAATAAAATAACCAATTAGTAGATGAAGGCATGCGAAGGATGAGGTCAGATAATTGGAGTCAGATTTGATTGTATTGCTCCTTTCAAGTCCAGGGCAGGACATCATTCGTTATAGTAAAAAGGTGTAGTACTACAAAAGAGGCTAAACAAGAAATGCTCAAAAAATGCAACATAAATATCACGTCAGCACGAGAAGGCAACACGCTATGTGACATCTAAAAATACAGCTCTAGTCTTCCACGGAGCACTAAACAGTTTAATGTAATCGGAAGCATGTGAGCAAGCCGGCAGTGAAATTATGTACATCCAGTCTATCTTCTTTTGTGATCTCTCTCTCGGCTCCTACTTCTTCCCCTGTCTCTACTTCGGCTTCTTTGATCTCTGCTCTTCTCCTTGTCTTTTCTATCCTCATATTCTCTTTTATCCCTGCAGTTACTTCTATGCCGGTGGTTTCCGGATCGTTCATTGCTTGGGCTTCTGCCAGATCTTGATTTTTCCGGCCCATGGCCCTTCGCTATTCTTTCCTCCCTTTGAGGGCCTCGGTGGTCTTCCCGTGTTCTGTGATGCTCCCGCTTTTCTTTCTGATCATGGGACCTCTGGAAATCTTTACTGCTCCTACAATCTTCCTGTCCACTCGCACTTTTTCTGCAGCTAGTGGATGACTCTTCTGAAAATTTGCTTCTTCTCGACTGAGATTGATCTTCACTGTCACTACTGCCATCTTCAGAGTCTTTGGAGGACTTCTTACTCTTGGACTTTTTCCTACGTTTCTTCTCCTCCTCGCTGCTAGATTCACTTTCACTACTAGACGAAGAGTCGCTGGAGGAGCTACTGCTACTATTTTTGCTTTTTTTGTGCTTCCTTTTGCTTTTTTTCTTCTGTGCCTTCTTTTTCTTTCCTTTCTTCTTCTTTTTCTTCTCAAGTCGATCTAGCTTTCTAAAAGATAAAATAGAAAAGATCATAAACTATGCAAATAAATTGCAGTAATTGACCTGCAGAATGGATATTAACTCATGCAACTTTACACGAGTTCCATCAGAAATAAAAGCAAAAACATAGTTGTGTGCAAAGGACTCCCAGAGCCAGAACTGCGGCAGAGGAAGATCAGAATTTCTGCTAATAATCTCAGTAATCGACCTTCTGCAAGTTGTTTTATGTTGCGGCTGTCACCTCGGATTCAACCCTTCGCAATGTAAAACGTGCAGATCATTAGAATGGAACTAGATGTAGAAAGCCAATTTGCATCTTATCCAGTGAGTAAAAGAGTAAATAATATAGTAAATAAAACATTAAAAAGGGGTTGTCCAGGCCTATTAATATATCTATCTATATTTTTTTTTTTTACTATGAGCCTAAAAACTAGTTGCTAATAGAGACCACCACCTGCCTGTTCTATCTGTTGTCAGCTAAAAGTGACCACTCCCGCCAGCAATTCAGCTGCTCTACGTCAGAGCAACTGTTCTTCCGGGCTGCTCTGATGCTGGGGCTTGACTGCAGACATCTTGCTAAACGCAAGGAGCCGGTTGTTAATCAGCATGACGTCGGCAGTCACGCCAACCCAACAGAGCAGATAAGAATCCACCCCTCTGTCGACATGACAGTGAAAGCAGCTGAATCGCTGGCAGGAGTGGTCTGTGACCTCTCTGTGCCAGCAGAGATTGGCACCGGGCACAACAGGCAGGTAGTTAGTGACAACCTGCCTGTTTGTTCTTAGGCCCATAGAAAAAAAAAAATTATATAGTCCTGGATGACCCCTTTAAAAGGAGCAGGGGTAATGCACAACTTATATGGCACTGCTCAGCGCTGCATTAGAGGCGAGTGGTGCAGATGACACTACAACCCTACATATCTGCTGAACCACATGAATCTGCAGGTGTCACGCACATGTCAAGTTCATTAGAATAGGACATGTGCCCAATACCTGGCAATAGTGCACTTGTTTCGGCAGGTATGAAGGACTGTATCATCATCATCATCAGCATTGTTCACTTTCAATTCAGAAGTGAGCGGCGGCAGGTTACCCCCTAATCTTCAGTTATCTACTCCAGGAAGCGGTGTCTGCAAGGTACCATCAAATCTCCATTACATACAAGCCATTCAGGCAAGTCTGTTCACAAGATTTATAGATGCACCACGAAGAGAGCAATCACTGGAGAAGGACAACATGGTCGGAAGACTAGAAGGAACAAGGCAAAGAGGAAGAACAGCAGTCCGACTGCTTAATAATATCAAGATAACGGCGGAGAAGACCCTGGTGGACCTATCTAGACCTGCACAAGATCGATCTTCCTACAGATCGTTCATCCATCAAGTCGCCATGGCTCAAGATCGAGCTGAAGGCCGTTAATAATAATAATAAATATTATTAATAATATTATAGAAGCACCAGGTCCACGAGTGTTATTAGTCATCAGTTTTTTCCTCAAAAAGGCACGAAAAAAAAATCAATTTAAAAAAATAATGCACTGATTTGCATCAGATTTTTATAAATTGTTGGCCATTTTGCCTGTTTTTAGCATGGTTAATATTCTCATGTAAAAAAAAAATAAATATATAAATATATATATATATATATATATATATATATATATATATATATATATATATATATATATATACACATATGCATATACATATATATACATACATACACACACACAAAAAGCTTCACCTACTTAATACAATATTAAAAGCAGATGGCTAATCGAGGATTGCATCCATGTGCAATCCATGATTACATATAGTTTTGTAAGAATAATTTTTATTTTTGTTGTTTTTTTTTTTTTAATCTGGATCAAACAAAAACCAAAACTGACATGTCCCCATGATTTTCTTTGCAGACACTTGTTCCACTAAACATCAAGGACATGTGAACACCCCATAGACTATAATGGGTATGTGTTCCACCTATGAAAAAAAAACAAGACAAACAAAACGTGGATTGAACACAATCATGAAAAATGGAGGTCAGCATGAGGCGTCTCCTCTCACGGAGGTGGTGGTCCCCATATGTCCCACTAGTGAGCAGTCTATGGCTCTCCTGGACTGCAATGTGTGATCAGTATTCATAAAATGTCGGCTCTATGGAGCACATAGCTGTAGAAGCTCAATGGTTTACTTTACATTAAAAAAAAAAAAGAAAAAAAAGAAGAAGTGGCTGTACTTTCTATTAAATGTGCATATATGTAATTTATGTAACACCCACCATTGTTTTGTGTAATCCATGCATCCCCGCTGTCACAGCAATGTTAACTAATAGACAGACCATTCAATAACTCCGGCTCTAAATCCTATAATTCGCCTTGCTGTATGCACGCTTGAGTATTTTCTCTCAATGGACGCACCAATTACAGTATACATTGCCACTTTACAAACGCATGGATCATGCTGTGAAATCAGACTTTATATTTGTCTAGCACAATAGAAGAACAGGAACATAAAACGACTTAATGGGGGACACCTATGCGGAACGGGGTCAGGTTTGATCAAAATGTACAGATAGAGTTTTTAGACAACAAAAGAATGAAAGGCTGTTGGTTTATATGGCCACAAAGCAACAGTAACTCGGAAAATATCCCCCCACGGCTCAGATCTAGGCTCCTCACAAGGACGTTGTCATCATGTAGGTATCCGATATATCACACAGATGCCAACACAAGCGTCAGACATAAGCTTGTGAGCTGAAACCCTTGTTGAATGCTAGAATAGAAAAGCGTTCGCGCTCTGATGGGCATGGTGCCCCTTTGTCAATGGCATTAGTATTGTAAATATCAATGGAAAGAATAAATTACTAATTGTTAAATGGGTTTTCCTCAAGAACAATAGTTCATTTTAACCAATAGACCTTGGAATAATAATAAGATCCACAATTGGATGTGAATAAATAAAATGTTCCTGTGCCGAGATAATCTTATAAATGTTCCCCTGCTGTGAAATGGCTGTGTCTCACTGTACAGGGACATTTGTTAAAATGTAATTTTGTTAGTAGAAAAACCCCTTTATGTTTACTCCTGCATCGGAGGAGAGTGGTACCGATGAGTCAACGACCGCCCACATCTACCGAAACGCGTGAGAAATCATTAGAATAAGACATGAGCATGATCACGCACACTTCTCAGCAGATATGTGGCGTCACTCACCCCCGCTGCGGAAGTAGGCAGTGCCGGATAAACTTTTCACGTTCTAGGTGTATCCAAATCGATTAGGCATAAGATTTCCATAGTTAGAGACAAGAAAGCAGAAACAAAGGAAATGGTTGCCTGGAATGTCACATTTTAACGAGACTCTTGGATGCTGTGAGGGTAGAATGTTGGCAGCATGGCAATGGCGGTCTTCTGTGACCTGCTATACAGTGGTGCCATTGGGACCGCTGACCCCCTATGACAATCACAACCACAGTACATAGTGACTAGGAGAAGGTATAGATGGGGGGGGGGGGAAAAAAAAAAAAAAAAATCACACTGACAATCTCTTACTGCATTTCACCCACGGTGAGCACATCTAAGGTGAACCTCGATGAGCCCCCTGACGGTGCGTGTAGGACATCAAAGCGTAACGCATAAATCACCTCAATAGCTTCTGCTTTTGCTTTGTAGATAAGGATTTTAAAAACTCCACTTCTGGATCATCTTCCTCGGCTTCACTTACAACATATCCCTGGAAAAGAGCGAGAGAAAAAAAAATAATACAGATAGTGTGACTTGTGAGCATGAAATAAATATAAAATCTCAAATGTTCCAAATTAGTAGCTTTAAAAAGGTGAAACGAAAAAGAGAAAAATGAAAAAAAAAAAAAAAAAAAAAAAAATTAAAAAGGCTTTTCCAGGCAAATAACTTAGGTCATCAATGTCACATCTGTGATGTAACTATTGATAGGAGCTGAACAGCACAGCTCCAGTCATTGTGTAGTGGCTGCTGCCGGGTGCTGTAGAACAGCTCCTGTTTTCCCGCAGGTCTCTGCAGCAGCCACTACACACCTCAGGAGCCATGCAGTTCTGTTCAGGGTTTACATCCAGCCACCGCTGGAGCTGTAAGAAGGTGGTGTCAGATGTCCTTGGAATAGGTCATCAATGCCCTGACAACCCCTTTAAGAAAACAATAGATTTACCATCTTTAAGGTCAAAAATTCTGCGCAGGTTTACTTCATGATCTATGTATTTAAGGAGCAGAGTTCAATTTTTTTTCTCTTAAAGAGCTCAAAATCTCTGTCTTTCCTTCCTACAGAGCTATAGCCATAGAAGGGGCCCATGTCCACATTAATGGCCATCAATGTAAGGGAATGCTCACACGTCGTCTTTTCAGTCTTCTGAAAAAGTGCTCAGAACAAGAATGAGCCCTGTGAATTTCCATGTAACTTGCTGCTCATATGTTCAGGCTTTTGAGCACCTTTTAAAGGGGTTGTCCACTACTAGAATAACCCTTTGTGGATCTAAATATTTGGCCCTGATAATATAAGATCTGTACTCCCCTCCTGTGCTGGTGCCGTTCCAGCCGTATCGGCACTCGCTCTCCCTCTGGCTCTCGGCCGGTGTTGCAACACATGACCCCTGTACCGAATCAGCGTTGGCATCACTGTCCCCGTCTTCAGACTAACTGAACATGAAGACTACGTCCGGGCTGCAGGAGGCATGCTCAATTCGACAGGTGGCAGGGACATTGACTCCAGTGCAGATTGGGTTGCAGGGTCACTTGTCACGACAGCACAGGAGAGTGAGTGCCGACACAGCGGGAACGGCGCCAGCATGAGAGGGGAGTATAAGCTTTATTATTTTATGGGGGCCAAGCAAGGGGTATGAGAAGAAGTTGTCCACGTAGTGAGAGCTTCAGGTTTCCAGAGACACCATTTCTTAATGTACTTGTGACATCATGGAAGTTGCAGGGTCTAGTAAACGCTTCTTTCACGGCTTGAGAAAGTTCCACACTTGGAACACGTCGTCGCCTTTTCACTATGGGTCAATAAACCACTCATTTTTGGACTCTGCAGTGCCGCCTTCATCTTTTCGGAGGTAAGTTGAGGTTTGATTTTGCCTGGCGGGCTTAGCACTTGCTTTTATCTTTAGCTTCTGCCAGTGCTGCACAGGAATGTTTTTAATTTTTTGAATGATTTTTGATTTTTTTTTTTTTTATGGGCTATTCATGTAACATTACAATTCTGAGAATATAAAGTGTAGTTGAGTAAGTAAAAGTTTACAGCAAGACTCCTACAGGTCTTTAAGCCTCTACAGGAAGCCACTACCGCTCTATAGACCCTGCTGCTCTCACAATACATTCACAGCAATTTAGCGCTCTATTGTATGACATGTAAAATACAAAAAAAAAAATAATAAAAAATAGCTTTGTTTATGGGCCATTTCCAGCTCAGCCGTCCGTATAAACTATTGCTTACGACGCCTATAAAAAGGGAAGAGCACCTACAATAAAAGGGACAAGGCACAAAACACGACTAGCAGACAGTAATACGCTGTGCCGCGCTTAATATCCATGTCCTTTACAGACTGTTCTGATGTGTTGCAGTTTGCACCTATCCGCGGCTTTGTCTGAATTCAAAGGCTCTTGACAAATCCATCACTAAAAGTGCCTGCGCACAGATTGCTGGCGGAGAAAGAAAAAAAATGCTTTATGAAGCAGCCATCAGGCAGCGCCGGTATTACACTTAGGTGTGTTGTTGCTGTGGAGAACTCGGCCTTTTATTATGAATATTCAATTACAGCAATCTTGGCGTGCCGGGGATGATACAATCTAATGCACCCAGTTTTTATCCCAGCACTATCAAGTCAATGTGGAGCGCCGCCATGCGCCATTGTGTCCATCTAGAAGCAAATTCCTTTCTATTCTTCATTTTCAAAAGCTCCTGGGGGGCGGCGGGGGAACAGTCAGCAGGTAGCACCAAACTAACAATGTGGTAGGAGATGATGGTTATTACTAAAGTTCACACTCTGGGTTCTGAAGAAAGAAGTTGTTTGATATATGCAAAAAAAAAAAAAAGCATAAAACAAAAATAACAAAAATGAAATAAAAATAATGTTTTTTTTTTTTCCTGCACCGGGTTGAAATCGGAATGGTTGATCCACTTTACTACTGTCGTTCTCCCTTACCCAATGGATATGCACATTGGCAAATGATAAGTAGTAATTTCCAGGCAATCACATAAAAATTTATAGATATTTTCAGCTTACTGATAAAAAAATAAAATAAAGAAGAAGATCATTACCTGCGATAGATCGTTTACGGTCAGGTTTCTTCCCAGTACATTTTGTTTCAGTGCAAAGCCACTGTTTCTCATCTCCGCCATTAACTCGGAGGGGTGCATTGATGGCCCTGAAAAGAGGAATTGGAGTCTGAATGCATCATTGATATCTCCCTACCTTTATTCTGACTCCGCTGTAGGAACGCGTTTGAAGCTTTGTTAAGTAAAATCGGTGCTAAATCAACTCAATAATCTTCTGCTGGGAAAAGCATCGGATATGATTTTCTAAAAACAGCGGCCGGGGGGGGGATTCGGAATACAAAATAATTGCATTTGTGTTTAAGCGAGGAGCTGGATTCTCCTCTTCTGTAACTTCCTAAGACTCGGGAACAACATGCCGAGTGCATCGTTAGTTAGGGGGATTCTCATTACCGGAGACTGCTGGAAGGTATCCCGGCATTACTTAGATTAAGCCGAGGACCTCTTGCAGCCCACCACCCCCCGTACGGAGCCACGATACAAGACAAATATGGGAAAACTGCCTGCCAGCTATGAAAACTAAAAAGAAAAATACAAAAATAAAAAAAAAAATACTTTCATGTTCACAGCACACTACAGAGGAGAAGTATTGCTTGTACTTATAAATCCAGCTTATTCGAATGATCATTATTCCACTTAAATGCTGGCACCTACGGCTCGCTTCACTTTTATGGAGATGTAAATCTGTGACAAAAAAAATAAATAAAATAAAATAAAAAAATGGCCTTTTAACTGCTCATTTCATACTTGTTATTCCTGCGGAGACAGCCATTATGAGCGGACGGGAAACATTTTCTGCTTATTGAAATAATTACAATAGGTTTAAAAGGCGCGGACCCTGGCAGCTTGGCTCCGGTATCAGACTGGAGGAGTTGTAAAATAGCGCACAGAATAGGAAACACGGAGGCACAAATAGACCTCCGATTGATACATTAATGGGGATAGTCAACCGCTAACGCTGATCGCTTGGTGCTTTTAGTTTTTTTATGTGCCAGTATTTGGAAGTAAAGCTGCAAAAGATTAATCATAACCGCCTTGGCTTATTGATTTCATCACTCATACAGAGAAAATAGAGTCTGACTGTGGCCAAAATGACCAAGAACACAAATGTCAAATTCTGGCCCGTGGGCCCACAGGGTGATTGTATTTGGCCAGCACCACCCCCTATTACACTACATGTAGGAGTACGTGGGGCCATTATACTGTGTAGGACTATGCAGGTGCCATTATTCTGTAGGGAGGGCTACGAGTTGCCCATAATACTGTACAGAAGACTATGTGGGGCCCATTATACTGTACAGAGGACTATGTGGGGCCCATTATACTGTACAGAGGACTATGTGGGGCCCATTATACTGTACAGAGGACTATGTGGGTCCCATTATACTGTATAGAGGACTATGTGGGTCCCATTATACTGTATAGAGGACTATGTGGGGCCCATTATACTGTACAGAGGACTATGTGGGGCCCATTATACTGTATAAAGGACTATGTGGGTCCCATTATACTGTATAGAGGACTATGTGGGGCCCATTATACTGTATAGAGGACTATGTGGGCCTCTTATACTACATGGAGGACTATATGTGGCCCATTATACTGTGAATAGGATAGTCTCGGGATCAAAGTTGCAGCATCACTATATATTGAGACACACATTAATGCAAACTCTTTATATACTCTTACTGTGTTTTTATGACTATTATGATGAGTGTATTTGACCTGGATATATGTAAACTATGTATGTCCATTTGTTTTTGTTGTTTAATAAACAAATTTAATATAAAGTTGCAGCATCACACTTTGCTGGTGGTGATTGTGGGATACCATATGGTCATCATACCGTGCACGTGGAGGAATCTACTGTGGGGGTATCATACTTTGGTTTTTTTTTTGGGGGGGGGGGGTTTGGGGGGGGACTTTTCCTTGTATCATACTTAATTATTCAAGGTTTTTTCCTTTACTACATATTCCTGGGTGGGATTAGAACCCAGGACTCCAGCGCTGCAAGGCTGCTGTGCTAACCACTGCGCCACCGTACAGTATGCCCCATTATGATATATTAAAATGTACTTTGTTCGTGGAACAACTCCTTTAAATCTGTTTCTATATGAAAAGGTTAATCGTTATATTTAATAAGGAAAAACTTCCTCAATTGTAGATTTTTTTTTTTTTTAAATCGATAAAGGTTGGCCCATGCTTTTGTCCAAGTTTTACATTCTGTCCCTCTGTGCATTTGAGTTTGACATCCCTGACCTAGAGAGAAGAACCTGAGATCAGATACAAGACCAATGGACATTTCTCTACTGATAGAGGGCACTCCTCCTCTTCTGCCAAGAGATTTACTCATGAAACCTCAACATTCTGGCTCAGTGGTTAGCACAGCAGCCTTGCAGCGCTGGGGTCCTGGGTTCGAACCCCACCAAGGACAACATCTGGAAAGAGTTTGTATGTTCTCCCCGTGTTTGCGTGGGTTTCCTCCGGGCACTCCGATTTCTTCCCACATTCCAAAGACATACTGATAGGGAATCTAGATTGTGAGCCCCATCGGGGACAGTGATGATAATGTGTGCAAACTGTAAAGCGCTGCGGAATATGTTAGCACTATATAAAAATAAAGATTATTATTATTAACATTCCTTAGATTTGATCTTGACAGATGTATTAATAAATATCAGCCAAGGATCTATTGTGCAAGGGAGCCTCCCGATTCTTTTCGAACAGAGGATGTTGGGGAAGAGAAGGATCCATAGGCCGATCCTTTCGTTATCCAGAGGATAAGCCGCTACCAGAGTGTGGAGCTCTCTGATCGATATTTCAGAACACAGCCCATATGGTCTGCAGACGTTATTATGCTGCCTACTGACAGTTAACAGTGTGACGTGTTGGTTGTACTGGGTATAAAACTGCTTACCGACAGAAGCTCTGTGCAGAGGTCATTGCGCAGGGAGTGAGAGAGAGTGGTGACGATCCCCTATTCTGATTAGTGGCTCCTATGCTCTCCCTCTATATAAATATATACATCTCACTTTATATATATATATATATATATATACTGTATACGTGTTATCTTTCACTGTGTGAGCTCTACATAGGAAAGTGTCAACTATAAGAGCCTATGTGGTAAATTGGTTTAAAACATAAAAACCTGACATAACAATCGGTCAATTTCGGATGATACAATTCCCTATAAAAAGGATTGCTACAGAATAATAATCGACTTCATAAACTTCATATCAGTTGTTTTTTCATTCAGACCCATTGACACCGATGTACAAAATTCAGCTCCTCGCCATGCCATCTCCCTTTAAAACACATCTGCGACCCCAGCGTGGTCCTGTAGCAGGAGCCACCGGTGTAACAAGGCAGGTCATGACATTTCTTCCTCCTAACTATTCCTCCATCACCAGATTGTGGCATTATCGAAAAGTGGAAGCATTTAGGAATCACTGGTGAATGAGCTGTTGTGAGCGCAGCCTCAGTGACGTCACAGGCGGTGTTCCCAGCCGGGCTGAAATGCGGTGACCTTGGTGAGATCCCTGCTAGCACCGTGAGAAAGTCGCACGGTGCAGAGGCGAGTTCACCTCAGTGAAATTCTCCCGGTGAGCTCGCCTCTGCACCATGCGACTTTCTCACGGTGCTAGCGGGGATCTCACCGAGGTCACCGCAGTTCAGCCAGGCTGGGAACACAGCCTCAGTGACATCACCCCCGGTCACTGACGCTGCGTTCGCAGCTGATCGTTCACCAGTAGTCCTCAGCCTGGATGGTCGCATCTTGGCACCGTCCAGGTTGGAGACTAATTATCCCCCAGACATGGATTACGGAGTGGGACAGAACAACTGACAGGAGAGGGATATTATTGTTTTTTTTACTTTTGGTTTATTACAGGAGAACGAGGGCTTTGGTTGAATTCGGCGAGGTCGTAAGTATGGTTTAACTGAGATTATTAAAGGAGTCTCATTTTTTCAATTAAAAGGACTTTATTCTGGGTGCGTGTTTTCTTACAATGCGACTATGGGGCTAGTAATGGGGGTGTCTTATTGACACCTCTCCATTACTAACCTCGAGCTTGATATCACCTGACCATACAAAGGTGGCATCAACCTCCCAACTATCACCCCACTCGCCACCGCTACAGGGCAAGTGGGAAGCACCGGGCAAAGTGCCAGAATTGGCGCATCTAATAGGTGTGCCTTTTCTGGGCGGCTGCAGGCTGATATTTTTAGGCCTGGGAGGGCCAATATCCATGGCACCTTACCAGCCTGAGAATACATGCTCCCAGCTGTTTGCTTTAGCAAGGCTGGTTGTCAAAAAAATAGGGGGGCCTACATTGTTTTTTAATTATTTAAATAATTAAAAAATATGGCGTGGCGACCCCTCTATTCTTGATACCTAGCCTTGCGGCTAATCAATACTCCCATCTGCCGCTCCTGCTGTCACTGTAATTAGCGGCAGTAGGTGTCAGATGATGGGAGCAGTAGTCCCATCAGATGACACCAGTGAGCGGAGGTAAACTGTATACCTCTGATCACAGCTGAGCGCTCCCGCTGTCTTCTGCCAGCGAGGGAACCGCAGCTCTGACTGGCGGGGATTGTTTCACCGCCAATCAGAAGCGGTGTTTGCGGCGCCATCATGCATATGACTGTGTCAAACACTGTATTGTCAGGCCCCCCATTCAAGTGAATGGGGTTCGGGTCCGCTCTGCTGGATGACAAGGCTGTATGGACACATCATGCAGCCTGCCATCCAGAGGTAGCAGAGCCAGTGTGATGTCACATCCGGCTGTCCTTGACTTTTCTGCAGCAAATACGCTGCAAGAAAAGTCAACCTTGCGTATTTGCAGCGTTTTTCACCATGTATTCAAGTCAACAGGTGAAACACGCTGCAAAAATGCTGAAAGAAGAAGTGACATGCTCTATGTTAAAAAAAACACTGCAAAGCACAAAATCCGGATAACAAAAAAACAACAACTGTGCGCTCTGTGTATGAGCCAGAAGTCTTTTATAATGTAAGTCTATGGAGTCTCGTTCTGCCACGCCATAGACAAACATTGTAAAAGCCACTTCAGAGCCAGACAGCGCGCTGTGTCACCTGCAGAGTCTGTAGAGCGGTGACGTCACACAGAAGAGGAGCCGAACGACACGGATATTGGAGAAGACGGCGGTAGTTGAGTATATTAAACTAACATTGCAGTACATTCACATATACATAGGTATGGGGGGGGGGTGGAGTTCATAGGAGGGGCTCTTTAAGAGTAGATAAAAATCTATTTAATTCAATGCTTAAAATATCCAAAATTACATGTTTTCCCCATATGCCCTTGGGATGATGACCTGCTCTCTGTACATTATCCCAATCAAGAGGCTCGCAGACCCAACCTGTTCACATACAGGGTCATCCATTAATTTCTCCTGCAGTGTTTTGGCTGCGAGGTTTCCCCCAGCAGTAGCAGCCAATTGCTGGAGATTTCTAAAACAAGAACTGTGGTGCTCAGCTGAATGCCAGGGTGAATTTAAAATTTAGAAAAAGGAATGGTCTATTAAAAATAATAATAAAAAAAAAAAAATATCTAAAAAAAATAAATAAATTGACTTTCACTTGTGCACTCAACATGAGAGCTTCTGGGAGCCACATCAATTAACCCCTTAGTGACAGAGCCAATTTTTACAATTCTGACCACTGTCACTTTATGAGGTTATAACTCTGGAATGCTTTAACGGATACCGCTGATTCTGAGATTGTTTTTTCGTGACATATTGTACTTCATGTTAGTGGTAACATTTCTTCGATATTACTTGCGATTATTTATGAAAAAAACGGAAATATGGTGAACATTTTTAAAATTTAGCAATTTTAAAAATTTGTATTTTTATACCCTTAAATCAGAGAGATATGTCACACAAAATAGTTAATAAATAACATTTCCTACATGTCTACTTTACATCGGCACAATTATGGAAACAACATTTTTTTTTTTGGTAGGGAGTTAAGGGTTAAAAGTTGACCAGCAATTTCTCATTTTTACAACACCATTTTTTTTTTTTTTTTTTTTTAGGGACCACATCACATATGAAGTCATTTTAAGGGGTCTATATGATAGAAAATACCCAAGTGTGACACCATTCTAAAAACTACACCCCTCAAGGTGCTCAAAACCACATTCAAAAAGTTTATTAACCCTTTACGTGCTTCACAGGAACTGAAATAATGTTCTTTTTTTTTTCCTTGCACATTTAACTTTTTTTTGCAAACATTTTACTTTAGAACCATTTTTTTTTTTTTTTTCACAAGTGTAAAAACAGAAATTTAACCATAAATTTTGTTATGCAATTTCTCCTGAATACGTCGATAGCCCATATGTGGGGGTAAACCACTGTTTGGGCGCATGGCAGAGCTCGGAAGTGAAGGAGCGCCGTTTGACTTTTTCAATGCAGAATTGGCTGGAATTGAGATCGGACGCCATGTCACGTTTAGAGAGCCCCTGATGTGCCTAAACAGTAGAAACCCCCCACAAGTGACCCCATTGTGGAAACTAGACCCCTTAAGGAACTTATCTAGATATGTGGGGAGCACTTTAAACCCCCAAGTGCTTCATAGAAATTTATAAGGTAGAGCCGTGAAAATACAAAATCCTTTTATTTTCCTCAAAAATGATTTTTTTAGCCCGCAATTTTTTATTTTCTCAAGGGCAACAGGACAAACTGGTCAACAGATTTTGGGGTCCAATTTCTCCTGAGTATGCTGATACCCCATATGTGGGGGGGGGGGGCACTGTTTGGGCACACATCGGGCTCGGAAGGGAAGGAGCGCCGCTTGGAATGCAGACTTTGATGGGATGGTCTGCGGGCATCATTTTGCATTTGCAGAGCTCCTGATGTACCTAAACAGTAGAAACCCCCCCCACAAGTGACCCCATTTTGGAAACTAGAACCCCCCAAAGAGCTTATCTAGATGTGTGGTGAGCACTATGAACCCCCAACTGTTCACAGAAGTTTATAATGTAGAGCCATGAAAATAAAAAAAATCATTTTTTCCACAAAAATGACCTTTTCACTCCCAAATTTTTACTTTCACAAGGGTAACAGGAGAAATTGGACCCCAAAAGTTGTTGTCCAATTTGTTCTGAGTAAGCTAGTACCCCATGTGTGTCGGGGGGGGGGGGGGGATGGGGGGGAGGAACCACTTTTTGCGCTCCTTCCCTTCCAAGCTCTGCCGTGCGCCCAGTTTTGGAATGCAGACTTTGATAGAGCCCCTGATGTGCCTGAACAGTAGAAACCCCCACAAGTGACCCCATTTTGGAAACTAGACCCCCCAAGGAACTTATCTAGATGTGTGTTGAGAACTTTGAATGCCCAAGTGCTTCACAGAAGTTTATAATGCAGTCGTGAAAATAAAAAAAAAAATTTTCCACAAAAAATATTTTTTAGCCCCCAAGTTTTTATTTTCACAAGGGTAACAGGAGAAATTGGACACCAAAAGTTGTTGTCCAATTTATCCTGAGTACGCTGATGTCCCATATGTCGGGGTAAACCACTGTTTGGGCGCACGGCAGAGCTCAGAAGGGAGGGAGCACCATTTGACTTTTTGAGCGCAAAATTGGCTGTCGTGTTTGGAGATCCCCTGATGTACCTAAACAGTGGAAACCCCCCAATTCTAGCTCCAACCCTAACCCCAACACACCCCTAACCCCAACCCGATCCATAATCCTAATCACAACCCTAACGATCATCATAACCCTAACCCCAAAACAACCCTAATCTCAACCCTAACCATAACCCTAATCAAAAACCCTAAATCCAACACACCCCTAATCCTAATCTCAACACTAACCCTAATCCCAATACACCCCTAATCCCAACCCTAACCTTAACCCTAATCCCAAACCTATCCCTAATCCCAAGGGTAACCCTAATGCCAACCCTAACCCTAATACCAACCCTAATCCAAACCCTAATCCCAACCCTAACTTTAGCCCCAACCCTAACCCTAAATTTAGCCCCAACCCTAACCCTAAGGCTACTTTCACACTTGCATCGTGTGGCATCGTCGCAATCCGTCGTTTTGGACAAAGAAAACGGATCCTGCAAATGTGCCCGCAGGCTGCGTTTTTTGCCCATAGACTTGTATTGCCGACGGATGGCCACACGTCGCGTCCGCCGTGCACTGGATCCGTTGTGTTTTGGCGGACCATCACAAAAAAGTTCAATGTAAAGTTTGTGTACCTCGCGTCCGCCATTTCCGACTGCGCATGTGTGGCCGCAACTCCGCCCCCTCCTCCCCAGGACATAGACTGGGCAGCGGATGCGTTGAAAAACTGCATTTGTTGCCCACGTTGTGCACAATTTTCACGACGTGCGTCGGGCCGACGCATTGCGACTGCCCCGTACCAACGCAAGTGTGAAAGAAGCCTAACCCCAACCCTAAATTTAGCCCCAATCCTATACCTAAATTTAGCCCCAAATCCTCTAGCTGCCGGCCGGCAGATCATGGCGGGCCTGAGGGAACGCAGGAGGACCCAGGGACACCGGTAAGTATGATAGGGTCCCCGAATCTCCCTATTTCTCGGTCCTCTGATGTGCGATCACATCAGAGGACAGAGAATGACACATTGTTTTTTTGCGACCGCCGGTAAGGCTACTTTCACACTTGTCCGATTATCAGAGATCCCAATATCATAGTGCTGGTCCGGGTCACACTACACAACCATAAAGTGTCCCCGGATCAGTCACACAAGCTCCATAATAGACATTTTTATCAAAAAGGAGAAAGAGAGGAGCATACAGTCTAGGTATTATTTTATAAACGCATATCTTTATTTAAATACAGAAAGATAAAATACAGAAACAATTCCATATAAAGTGCAATCCAGTCAAGCACGGGGGGGAGAACCGTCCCCTGCAAATCCCATACTACATATAACGATAGTCATCAGGGGGCAAAGAGAAAACCCCACATAAAAAAGTGCTAGGAAGCCTCAACACACATATATCTGATGCGATATTATGGCAAATAGTGGCACTAAACTAGAGGTAATGCATAGTGCGTGATAAGGTAACAAGCACTGTGACTAAGCCTATCCACAGGCATTATAACAGCCAGTGACACTCTGCCATAGATAATGTATATAGTGCATGATACACAATGGGGTAACAAGTGCTGTGGCCAAGCTTACCTACAAGGGATGCAGGAGAGGGGTCCCACCGGAAAAGAAAAGCGCCCCTTTCACACTTGTCCGTAGGTATGGGCCGTCGCAAACAGTCGGCCTGACGGACAGTGTTTTAATATAGCACAACCTGGGCAGCGGATGCAGTTTTACAACGCATCTTCTGCCCATTGTAAGTTCCGAGGAGGAGGGGGCGGAGTTTCGGCCGAGCATGCGCGGTCGAAAATGGCGGACCCGACGCACAAAAAAAGTTACATTGAACATTTTTTGTGCGTCGCGGCTGCCAAAAACACGACGCATCCATCGCATGACGGATGCGACGTGTGGCCATACGTCGCTAATGCAAGTCTATGGAGAAAAACGCATTCTGCAGGCAACTTTGCAGGATACGTTTTTTCACCAAAACAACGCATTGCGACGTCCGTCACACGACGCTAGTGTGAAAGGAGCCTAAACAGTTAATTATCGGCGATCGCAAATCAGGGTTCGGTAAAAACCGACCCCGATCATGTTCTTTGGGGTCTCGGCTACCCCCAGCAGCCGAGACCCCAAAGATCTTCCGGATGCCGGCCGCCCGCCATTTTTTGTCCGGAACAAGATGGCGGCGCCCATCGGGAGCCACGAGGAGCACCGGGGGAGACAGGTGAGTATCGGGGGGGCTATCGGGGACCCCATTTCTCTGTCCCCTGATGTGCAATCACATCAGAGGACAGAGAAATTAAAAGGGAAATCGCGTGTTTTTTTTTTTGCGACCGCCGGTAAACTGTTAATTAATCACGATCGCAACCAGGGGGTCGGTAAAAACCCTTTGAATCATGTTCTCTGGGGTCTCGGCTACCTCCAACAATCGAGACCCCAGAGAAAATCCGACTCTGGGGGGGGGGCGCTATTCACTTTTTCCACAGCGCCGTTAATTAACGGCGCTGTGGTTTAAGTACCCTTAACTGCCGCCGTTAAAAGGCGTATCGGCGGTCGTTAAGGGGTTAAATAAAAAAGCACATTTTTGTCATCTTAATAAAAAGGTCAGACAGAAGGTAATCTAATCTTCCATTGAAGCAAGACTATTTTGCCCATTAGAGCGTCAGCGATGAGCCGCGAGTGACAGTCAGGTGAAGGGCCAACGCTCGTTTCATACGCCTTGAATCTGTCTTACAACTGTTGCCTGGGGATTGCTGCCAGTTGCTACCCTCAATTTATATCCATGTGGTGTCCTTCTCAATAGGATCACCAGACATCTATAACACATGATGGAGAACAGAAGACCAATAAATAATCCTGCCCTTTAAAGAAGATTGGAAGCCGGCCCCTTCTGATGTTTTTGAACTATTCCAAGACCAAGCCGCCATGTGGCGAAACCTCACATCTTTTTCATCATCTGAAAGCTCTGATTTCTGAGTCTTGTAGACATCACGTTGGGTTTCATCAAGAGGGACTCTCCTCTGGCTTCTCATGCTGGTGAGTTGTGACCTTCACCACAACCATGTATATTTTTAGACCTACTCTAGTGTTTTCTTAGCTTTGCATTCTGTGCTGTGTTATCAAAAAGACCCTTTCAGAAGAGGTGCAAAATAGTCAGGAAGAAAGACCCCCGTTCAAATATCCAAGTATGAACACAGACCTGATACGACTCGTAATGTGTGCACAATTAAAATAAATTAAGAAAAAATATTTAAAAAAAAATAAAATTATGCAATTGATTTAACACTTTTTTTTGTCAAATACGTTGTGTTGTGCTATAAAGAGTGACAAAGTTACAAAAGTATATAAACTGGACAAAAAAAAAAAGTAAATAAAAAAAAACGAACAGCACTTACGTTTTGACCTCTGGTCCAATCCTCAGCGGAGGATAGACTTCCCTTCTGCAGCTGACCTTTCATGAGCACCTGTGTTGCCTCTAAGGCTAAGTGCACACGTTGCAGAATTGACGCGGAAATTGCTGCGGCAATTCCGCAACTCCTGCAGCGGGTAGATCGCATGCGGAATTGGCATGCGTATTCCCGCTAAACACTAGCGTTTTTAGCTTGCAGAATGCTAGCGTTTTCCAAGCGATCTGTAGCATCGCTTGGAAAACTGATTGACAGGTTGGTCACACTTGTCAAACATAGTGTTTGACAAGTGTGACCAACTTTTTACTATTGATGCTGCCTATGCAGCATCAATAGCAAAAAGATAGAATATTATTATTATTATTTTTAACAATAAAAAAAAAAAATCATGATATTCTCACCTTCCGGCGTCCCCGGCAGACATCCCGCTCCTCGTGACGCTCTGGTCCCAGTAATGCTTTGAGGCATGACCCCAGATGACGTAGCGGTCTTACGAGACCGCACGTCACAACAGCTCATTTTTGCAATGCATTACTGGGACAGGAGCGTCGCGAGGAGCAGGAAAGCTGTATGGGTTGCCAGAAAGTGAGAATATCACAGTTTTTAATTTTCTTTTTTTTTTTTTTTTTTAACAATTCTATGGTCTCCTCTCCTCCACCCTGGGTACCAACCGCACATGATCCGCTTACTTCCCGCATGGTGGGCATAGCCACATGTGGGAAGTAAGCGGATCAATGAATTCCTATATGTGTGGAATCGCCGCAATTCTGCACTTTAATGAACATGCTGCGGTTTTTTTCCAGAATGCAATTCCGCCGCAGAAAAAAATGCAGCATGTGCACAAAAAATGCGGAATGCATTCTGAAAATAGGATGCTTAATGCATGCGGTTTTTTCATGGTTTTATCGCGTTTTTATAGCGAAAAAACGCAAAAATTCCTAAACGTGTGCACATAGCCTTAGGCCAGGGCCGGCGTCAGCACCCGGCGCACCCGGGCAAATGCCGGGGCCCTGGCAAGACGGGGGGGGGGCCCCATTTGGTAGTACACGTCAGCCGCCAGCGCGCATCACTCACTATATCCATCCACTGTCCACACGTCGCCCGGCGGCGCCTTGGCTGCAGGGGGCACAGTCAGCTGTGTCTGAGGCCATTTCGCTGGCGCCTGGTGCTGCGCAGTTGCAATAGCAGCAATACTCACCTCTGCCGGCCGTCACCATGGATACAGAAGAAACTTCCGGGTCGCGACGCTGGGTCATCTCCTCTCCTGTTAGTACATCCGGTCGGTGGGCAAGGAGAGGACAGAGACAGAGAGAGCCGTTTGGAGTTGGACCGCGCCGCTGAAGCCTTCCCTCTTTCCATTCCAGGCAGTCCAGTCAGAATCTATGCGTCCACCATCCTTCCAGATGATCCAGGCCAGCATAGGAGAGGACAGATCCGGACCTGCAGCGGCGCGCCAAGCAGGAGGAGAAGACGAGCAGCAGCTGCAGCCTGCAGTGAGGTGAGGACGGTGCACCCTCTCCTCTCCTGCTGTGTCCACAACGAGGGGGCCGGCGAAGCAGTGAGTCAGCACTGAGATAGCACTGATTATTACCCTGCACTGATTATTACCCTGCACTGATTACTACTACACGTGGCACTGATTATTACCCTGCACTGATTATTACTAGACATGGCACTGATTATCACCCCGCACTGTTAGTCTGCACTGATGACTACTACACGTGGTACTGATTGTTACCCTGCTGCACTGATTGTTACCCTGCTGCACTGATTGTTACCCTGCTGCACTGATTGTTACCCTGCTGCACTGATTGTTACCCTGCACTGATTATGAGTGTGTCGTCGTGACTCGTGACTCTCAGTGAATCGTCTTCGGTGAGGTTAAAAGAGGGTGAGGGTCCGTCCGTCCCAACTCCAGCGCTGCTATATACTACGTGGGCTGCGCTGCTATATACTACGTGGGCTGTGCTGCTATATACTACGTGGGCTGTGCTATATACTACATGGGCTACTATATACTACGTGGGCAGTGTTATATATTACATGGCTGTGTTTATATGCGATCATGAATCGTGGTATGTGTTAAAGGTGGGCCCACTGAGACTCTTTCGCCCGGGGCCCTCAAAAACCTGGAGCCGGCCCTGCCTTAGGCCTAGCGATGTCATGTCGGGACACACATCATGACGTTGCGGGAGGTAAGGAGACTAGGCCTCAAGCAACGTCATTACATCGCAAGGCCTAAAAACCCAACACTGGTGCCTAGGAGATGCCAGGACGAGGATGAAGTGAAGTCTAACTGTAACAGAAGACTGGGCCAGAAGTTAGAACTGGATGCCCAACCACCACTCCATTCATTCTTCATGGGACTGCCAGAAAAAGCCAGGCGGTAATAGATCAGTGGTCAAGCAAGTGCTCTGCCACTGCATTCTAGCAGGGATAAACGTGCCCAATTCTGCTTATCGGCGTGGGTCCAGGGGGGCAGAAATCCCACCCATCACATCTATAGGCAATAAATGGGTTGGATGGTTAAAACAAGGTAACAAGTACAAGTCTGGCCCTTCTATTTTAGCCTGAATATTCTTCTGCTTAGTGAAACTATTTACAGGCTACATACAGTGGGGCAAAAAAGTATTTAGTCAGTCAGCAATAGTGCAAGTTCCACCACTTAAAAAGATGAGAGGCGTCTGTAATTTACATCATAGGTAGACCTCAACTATGGGAGACAAACTGAGAAAAAAAAATCCAGAAAATCACATTGTCTGTTTTTCTAACATTTTATTTGCATATTATGGTGGAAAATAAGTATTTGGTCAGAAACAAACAATCAAGATTTCTGGCTCTCACAGACCTGTAACTTCTTCTTTAAGAGTCTCCTCTTTCCTCCACTCATTACCTGTAGTAATGGCACCTGTTTAAACTTGTTATCAGTATAAAAAGACACCTGTGCACACCCTTAAACAGTCTGACTCCAAACTCCACTATGGTGAAGACCAAAGAGCTGTCAAAGGACACCAGAAACAAAATTGTAGCCCTGCACCAGGCCGGGAAGACTGAATCTGCAATAGCCAACCAGCTTGGAGTGAAGAAATCAACAGTGGGAGCAATAATTAGAAAATGGAAGACATACAAGACCACTGATAATCTCCCTCGATCTGGGGCTCCACGCAAAATCCCACCCTGTGGGGTCAGAATGATCACAAGAACGGTGAGCAAAAATCCCAGAACCACGCGGGGGGACCTAGTGAATGAACTGCAGAGAGCTGGGACCAACGTAACAAGGTCTACCATAAGTAACACACTACGCCACCATGGACTCAGATCCTGCATTGCCAGACGTGTCCCACTGCTTAAGCCAGTACATGTCCGGGCCCGTCTGAAGTTTGCTAGAGAGCATTTGGATGATCCAGAGGAGTTTTGGGAGAATGTCCTATGGTCTGATGAAACCAAACTGGAACTGTTTGGTAGAAACACAACTTGTCGTGTTTGGAGGAAAAAGAATACTGAGTTGCATCCATCAAACACCATGCCTACTGTAAAGCATGGTGGTGGAAACATCATGCTTTGGGGCTGTTTCTCTACAGAGGGGCCAGGACGACTGATCCGGGTACATGAAAGAATGAATGGGGCCATGTATCGTGAGATTTTGAGTGCAAACCTCCTTCCATCAGCAAGGGCATTGAAGATGAAACGTGGCTGGGTCTTTCAACATGACAATGATCCAAAGCACACCGCCAGGGCAACGAAGGAGTGGCTTCGTAAGAAGCATTTCAAGGTCCTGGAGTGGCCTAGCCAGTCTCCAGATCTCAACCCTATAGAAAACCTTTGGAGGGAGTTGAAAGTCCGTGTTGCCAAGCGAAAAGCCAAAAACATCACTGCTCTAGAGGAGATCTGCATGGAGGAATGGGCCAACATACCAACAACAGTGTGTGGCAACCTTGTGAAGACTTACAGAAAACGTTTGACCTCTGTCATTGCCAACAAAGGATATATTACAAAGTATTGAGATGAAATTTTGTTTCTGACCAAATACTTATTTTCCACCATAATATGCAAATAAAATGTTAGAAAAACAGACAATGTGATTTTCTGGATTTTTTTTTCTCAGTTTGTCTCCCATAGTTGAGGTCTACCTATGATGTAAATTACAGATGCCTCTCATCTTTTTAAGTGGTGGAACTTGCACTATTGCTGACTGACTAAATACTTTTTTGCCCCACTGTATGTCATCAAGGCAGAAACTTGTATTTAGTTTCGACTTTTATTTTCCTGACCTTTATGCCTTTATTTTCTGACCACCGCTTCCATCTGGAATAAAACCAAAACAACACCCACCACGTTTTGATCTCGTCTGCAAGAGGCCCGACTGGACGGTGACTTTCATAGGATTCGGTCAGGAGACTGAATACTAAACTAAACCCAAATCTGGGGCTGCGTGAAAGTGGAATTCATTGAGCTTCAATGTTACTCAAAGGGATCCAACCCCATTGTGATCAGTCTATGTTACAAATCGGTCATATGGGTTTTGTAAAAGGTCATGTTTATTCCAAAACCTTAAGTTTTGGACATAACTAAAACGTGCGTCAAGTTAAAAAAAAGAAAAGAAAAAAAAAGAATCCAAAACATAAGCGCGAGCCCCACCGAGGACGGCGACAGAAGGCACAGTGCTGCGGAGTAGGCTGGTGAGAACACGTGGCGAGATAGTGACAGGTCGGGGATTGCTACATTTCTCCATTATTCCTCTCGTGTGAATACAAAAGGATATAACTCAAAGCAAAGCCAAAGAATAAAGTGCTTTGGGGATTCCTGTTTGGGGCCTGGATTTGCACGGAACTGTCGGCAGTTTGGTAGCCAAGTTGGTCATTCTGTTCCTGGCCCCAATCAGTCCAGTGTTAAGTGATCCATTACTACAGGGTCAAGAAGAATCAGCAGTGTGCCCACAAGAATGGTCTCAAGAGGCAGAAAATGTCTGACCAAGTGAAGCTCTAAATGTGGATGTAGGATCTCCGGTTTGTGTTATTGGCGAGAAGCAACTCAGGTCTTTTTTTGGAGGTTGGTCGTTTGCCACCTGTATAGCAAGGAAAGCTTAGGTGTGTTTTTCTGCCTGCCAGCGATGACTATCTGCAAAGTGCATCGGAATACGATGGCGCTATATAAGCAATGCATAATAATTTGGTTGCATCTTATGCAGTGATTTTCACTCGTACCAGAAGATGCTTAACAAAAAAAAGTCACTTGTGCACCTTTGGCTTTAAAGTCTAAAAGATTAAGACCCTAATTTTTTTTGGAGCCTATTAATTAAAACTTATGGACCGCAGCGTGACCATTAGCCAACGGCACAAACGAGCAGCAGCGAGTCTACTAGACTGCGGCACGACAGGACGGAGCATGAAAGATCAGAAAATACAAATTCTATACTATCAGACATCCATACATAATGACACATAAGCCATTTATATGAGCACATAGCTATACACAAGAGGCTCACTGATGGGTTAATAGGCAGAAATGAGGATCCAGAAGCCATGAATGTCCTTCTTGTGGCCTGCAGTGATGGGGGTTAATAGACCCTCAGCTGTTGACTTTCCGCTGTTGGTCTTACTTTTGGAGGGGGCCATTTGTGTCCCCTAATACACATAAGTAGTGCAGCATCCATTTGTCAAAATATGTACAGGTACAGAATAGTGGTGGCAAAGGCTGGTCTCAAATGAGAAGAGAACTGAAAATTCAGTCACTTATCCATCTAAAAACAAAGGGGTTTTTGTGACCCCTTCCGGCCACCTGGAGCCCTGTGCATAGGCAGAAATAGCCAATTTACAAACATTAGCTCAAGCTTCACAAGTGCAGTTTGTAACCACGATACAAAACATCTAAACATAATATTCTGCCATTACCTGATCCGTCTGCAGTGACCGAGCTTGCGTTTATCCCCGATAGACCAAATAAAGGACATTCTCTGTCGGTATTGACGTGACCCCACTTATGACATTTAATGCATCTCACATTGCGAACCTTTAAAAATGAATACAAGAGAAAGTCAAGGAAAAAATAAAAAATAAAAATATTTTTTTTTTTAAATTGCAAAAGGAATGGAAAAATAACACAAAAAAACCCTATACATTTTTGGTTAAGGTTTTAATTATTTTGTGGAATAAAACCCTTTAAAAAAAAAAAAAGTTCATTTTTTGTGTGGCGCCTTATCCTGAGAGCTAAATGTTTGTTATTGTTCTGTTGACGTGTACATACACATGTAATGTATTCTGCCAGGCTGATACATGAAGAGGAATTCTAGCATTGTCTCCCCCCCAATAGTCACCGGTATTCTAAAAGCTGGAGGTCTCTATGAATAAGTTATTACCAATAATGTACACTTTGCTCATTTATCTCTCTTTTACATAGTGCAAAAAAAGGGATTATTAAAGGGGTTGTCATCTTTCAGGAATACATGCCTTAGACCATGTTCACACTCTTACAAATCAAAGAGAGGATAACCGTTACAAAGAAAAAAAAAAAAAAAAAAACAAAAAAAAAACGGGGGGGATAAAAGTACCTGAATACCGAAAGGTTGATCTCTGATATTCATATCATCTTTAGCGTACCTGCAAGTAAACGCAAACGGTTAACGCTCTGTAGACATCAAACATTTAAGACTAAATAAGAAAAAAAAAAAAACAGCAAAACACACACTTAAAATAGTATTACGTACTTTTCTCGAGGAGCCATCTTCTGCCACTCAAATTTGTAATCTGTCTCCCCTTCATTCTAAAAAAACAAAAAAAAAACATTCTTTTCTTCTGGCCTCCAAAGTGTGATAGGAGAAGCTATTTGCTGATAAAGTCACACAAAAAAAAACAACAAAAACCAACACACTTTAATCATCATCCTTTACAATAAAGGAAAGTGGAGGAGAAAAAAAAAAAAAAAAAGTAAATAGTCACGTGGTGCTTATGGATTAAGAGGTTTGGAACATGGAACCTGTTGCAAACTCTTATATTAAAAAGGAATTTGTTTAATAAAAATAAAGACTTTTTTCTGCTCAACTGCATTTGTGATTCTATCCTTATAGGAGTGTATATAAAAATGGAATAAAAAGTAATATGTACAGAATAAAAAAAAAAAAAAATAAAGCAATAGGATTATTTCAGGATATCAGATTCCAATATGTGGCTCTCCACTTCTTGCAAAACTAGTATTCCCAGCATGACCTGTGAGCTGGGAGAAAGGATGGAGGCCATTGGTTAAAGCTAGAAGATCAAACTAAGGTGTTATCTGAGCATGCTCGAGTGCTAATAGTACCCCACAAGCCACATAATCATCATCTTAAAGGGGTTGTCCAGAGCTTTGATATTGATGGCCCAGACCAGTGTTTCTCAACTCCAGTCCCCAAGAGCCACCAACAGATCAAGTTTTCAGAATTTCCTTAGTATTGCACAGGTCACAATGTCATCACCTGCACAAGCATTAATTCCATCCCCTGTGTAATAAGGAAATTCTGAGAACGAGACCACCAACAGGTCATGAGGACTGGAGATGAGAAACACTGGCTTAGACCATAAATATTAAGGGGGGCCGAGTTGCAGTACCCCAGAACGGCCACTACAGAGCGCTGTGATGTTTCAACCTGCTAACAGCTGACGGGCAGGGGGTTGCAGGCGTCAGACCCCACTAATCTGACACTGATGACCTACCTTAGTGATAAACCATCAGTATCCGTGTCCTGAATAACCCACCATTAAGTGCAAAAAAAAGAAAGTTTGGAACAGTATATGGGAATGCTGTGGTGTATGGAATAAACACAAAGAAAGCAGGTTTTCATTTTTATAGTAATTACCTCTTTTGTTTCTTGAATGATGATGCATAGAAGGGAAAAAAAAATTATAAAATTAAAACTACAGATAGATCATCTACAGTCATTATAAGTAGCCTAATACACCAAAGGTTAGCAAAAGGGAAGCTACAGAACCCCCACCCCCATATGTAGGTTTTTAACCCCTTTGAGATGTGGACATTTTTCATTTCCTTCACTTTTTGGTAAAACATGACGTTAAGGCTACGTTCCCAAATGGAGATTTTGGTGAGTTTTAGATGCTGCAGAATTTCTGCGCCTATTATTTAAAATTAGGTTACCTGCATTTTTATCACGTGCTTGACGTTGTGGTTTTGTTCACAATTTTGACGTCTCATGCTTTAAATAAAACGGTTTTGTTTTTCAAACATTTTTTTTTGCTTGGACAAAAATTTATTGCTACACTTTGGTGCAGACTACATGCGTTTCTGCAGCGAAAACGCACTAAAAGCACACGTGCGTTTTTTTCCATCTAACGTGAGGCTATGTAGAAAATCCACAGATAAAACTCAGGGTACTCACAAGGGTTAAAGAGAAGCACTATAAATCCCATCCACTTTGCTGGAACTGATAAGATGCTGCACTTTTGAAGAAGAAAAAAAAGCACGCACCAAAACCTCATTGTGGGAACGTAGCCTAAATTTGTTCTATGTATCAGTGTGGTTATGGGAATAGCAAATGTATATATTTTTTTTTTTTTATATTTTACATTTTGGGGTACATACAAGATTCGGATTTCTTTTCAATCCATCAAACCAAAAAATGGATTCTGTAAATTTTTTTTTGCAATTTACCATGTTGGAAAAATGTTATGATGTTTTAATAGTTGGGGAAATTACACATGTGGCAACAACAAATATACCGTAATAGAATATAGATAAAATTTACTTTTTATTCACTAGAGCATAATTAACAAAATAAAAAGAAATAAAAAATGATATATTTTTTGGGTTTTCATAATTACACTTTAATGAATAAAAGGGTCAAATTACATATATTTTACATATTATATTATGTATATTTTTTTTTTTTTTTTTTTTAAATATAACATTTTATTAGTCACCTTAGGGGTCTAACCTGCTTGATCGGAGAACACCTCACCTTTAGTAGGTCTCTGGATGCCATTACAATCCTGAGGTGCCAATAAGGGTGAGCCAATGTTTCCAACTACTTAAATGTTGTGGTCGCGTTTGATGGGCATTTAACAGGCTAAACTGCTGCAACAGGCGCTTGCTCCATTTGCAGCAACTACAGTGGAGTGTCGGCTGTATAACACAGCCAGCGCCTGCTGTGTATCAGTGCACAGAGCAGGACCAGCCCCTGAACTACATGTGCTGCAGGCCAATGATGAATGTCGCCAAAGGCTTAAACATCAGAAGAGTCAGTATATAACCCTCTAGATTGAGGTTTCCCATACTCTATGGTGCTCCTCTCCAGTGAAATGGTCCCGCCATGCGCTGCACTGGAAGGTGAGAAATAGCTGTCCTGTGGGTAATGAATGGAGCAGAAACTTGCATGCTTGACCTTCAAGCAAAGAGAGGGACTCAAGAGCCTCGTTTTGTGGAAAAGTGGGGGTCCCAGCGGTGGGTTCACCAGCAATCAGATGAAACATCCAAGCATATTTTGCGGTGTTCATGGTGGTGTTAGTATGAAGATTCACCCAATGCTACCATCCTTGTGTGCTCACTGGTCCAATATATAATGCGGGTAGCCGTATACTCACCAAACTTTACACTCTTCATTGAATTACGCTAATTATATAATTATAAAAGCAAAGAGTCACAATGTATTGGAATATGATATATGGAATATGATAAGTAGCGCACCTTTCTCAGCTCCTGGAGGGGCTTCATACATAAAATTGAGTCCATTTTTCACCTTTTCATCACCCAGCAGCAATCTGTGAATGCAATGAGGAAACAGAAGGAGAGTCAGTCTATGCCTTCACCTACAGTCTGCACCTGTTTTAGTTCATGAATGTCCTTCCTGCTGACTGATCATTGCCGTCTCTTCACTTCACTTTGTGATGGGACTTAAAGAGTTTAAAACCTTCACAATGTTCCCTTATAAGACCTCTGCTTGCTATGTGGATTATTGCAAGTTCATTCCCTTTGAATTCTGTTGTTGATTGATAAAAATAATTTTTTTTACACTTCTACAGTTTTTATAGATTTTTTACCAACACCTGCCTAAAACTTTTGCACGGTACTGGACTTTAAGGCTGCCGTCACGCTATCAGTATTTGGTCAGTATTTTTCATCAGTATGTGTAAGCCAAAACCAGGAGTGGGTGATAAATACAGAAGTGGTGCATATGTTTCTATTATACTTTTTCTCTGATTGTTCCACTCCTGGTTTTGGCTTACAAATACTGATGTAAAATACTGACCAAATACTGCGAGTGTGATGGCAGCTTAAAACATGCATGCTAAATGGATGCCTCACACTGGTAATCATTATAGGGTGTAGTAAACCAGGTACTGTAAAACTCAACCTGTTTACGGCTCATCCACACCTCAGCCGCACTGTTCACCCGAAACCAGGAGCCATCCAGAGCAGCCCCCCGAAACCGAGAGCCATCCAGAGCAGCCCCCGAAACCGAGAGCCATCCAGAGCAGCCCCCGAAACCAGGAGCCATCCAGAGCAGCCCCCCCGAAACCGAGAGCCATCCAGAGCAGCCCCCCCGAAACCGAGAGCCATCCAGAGCAGCCCCCGAAACCGAGAGCCATCCAGAGCAGCCCCCCCGAAACCGAGAGCCATCCAGAGCAGCCCCCCCCGAAACCAAGAGCCATCCAGAGCAGCCCCCGAAACCGAGAGCCATCCAGAGCAGCCCCCCGAAACCGGGAGCCATCAAGAGCAGCCCCCCCGAAACCGAGAGCCATCCAGAGCAGCCCCCGAAACCGAGAGCCATCCAGAGCAGCCCCCCGAAACCGAGAGCCATCCAGAGCAGCCCCCCCGAAACCGAGAGCCATCCAGAGCAGCCCCCGAAACCGGGAGCCATCAAGAGCAGCCCCCCGAAACCAGGAGCCCCTGCTCCTTTACGGATCAGCATCACTGCATCCTGCCATGGGGATAGCTGCCCCGCTGCAGGGAGATACACATACCACACTCAGCACTAACAATGCATTGTGCCTGTAGGTAAAGCTGTGCACATAGATGCAACCAGTGAGGAAATATCTGGATTATCTTTGTGTAATAAACGGATGTGTCAAACTCTTGCAGCAAGGCAAATTATTCCCATTAGAATAAAAGGTTTCCTAATGCATCTGTGGATTCCTGCACATCACAGATAGGAAAATTCTCATTTATGGTGGTATCACGTTTAGAAAAAAAATAAAAATGAAAAATGGCTCCCTCTGCTCAGGGCGAGGCTGCTGTCACAGTGCGTTCTGCAGCATCCACTCTCTGGAAATGTTGTAGAAGGCTGGCTTATTCCACAGAGGTGTCAGGTACAGTAACAGGATGTTTAATCCTAAGGGACTGAGCACATCTTATATGTAGTGAGGGTGTTCTAATGTATTTATTTGGAGAATATTGAGGAGTGCATCCATGTTAGGGCACCCGTGTACGTGGTGGACGTTCATCCGTGTGCATTCCTGAGTTTGGGCAGTTCTCTGTATAGGACATTGTGGCTGCAACTATAGAAGTGACATTGGGGTTAAAGTCTTGAAGGATAAATATGGTGAAAGCAGACCTGTCCCTTATGGCTGCCCAGGTTTAATGATTTTTTTTTTTATCTGTGCTTACCTAGGGGCTCATTCACACATCAGTTATTTTTCTTGTGCGCAAAAAAAAAAAAGAAAAAAAAAAGAAGACAGTCCAAGTTTAGGCATCAATTAGACATCCATGTTATGTGATTTTCATGGATAGAACATGTATCTACAGTGGGGCAAAAAAGTATTTAGTCAGTCAGCAATAGTGCAAGTTCCACCACTTAAAAAGATGAGAGGCGTCTGTAATTTACATCATAGGTAGACCTCAACTATGGGAGACAAACTGAGAAAAAAAAATCCAGAAAATCACATTGTCTGTTTCTTTTAACAATTTATTTGCATATTATGGTGGAAAATAAGTATTTGGTCAGAAACAATCAATCAAGATTTCTGGCTCTCACAGACCTGTAACTTCTTCTTTAAGAGTCTCCTCTTTCCTCCACTCATTACCTGTAGTAATGGCACCTGTTTAAACTTGTTATCAGTATAAAAAGACACCTGTGCACACCCTCAAACAGTCTGACTCCAAACTCCACTATGGTGAAGACCAAAGAGCTGTCAAAGGACATCAGAAACAAAATTGTAGCCCTGCACTAGGCTGGGAAGACTGAATCTGCAATAGCCAACCAGCTTGGAGTGAAGAAATCAACAGTGGGAGCAATAATTAGAAAATGGAAGGCATACAAGACCACTGATAATCTCCCTCGATCTGGGGCTCCACGCAAAATCCCACCCCGTGGGGTCAGAATGATCACAAGAACGGTGAGCAAAAATCCTAGAACCACGCGGGGGGACCTAGTGAATGAACTGCAGAGAGCTGGGACCAATGTAACAAGGCCTACCATAAGTAACACACTACGCCACCATGGACTCAGATCCTGCAGTGCCAGACATGTCCCACTGCTTAAGCCAGTACATGTCCGGGCCCGTCTGAAATTTGCTAGAGAGCATTTGGATGATCCAGAGGAGTTTTGGGAGAATGTCCTATGGTCTGATGAAACCAAACTGGAACTCTTTGGTAGAAACACAACTTGTCGTGTTTGGAGGAAAAAGAATACTGAGTTGCATCCATCAAACACCATACCTACTGTAAAGCATGGTGGTGGAAACATCATGCTTTGGGGCTGTTTCTCTGCAAAGGGGCCAGGACGACTGATCCGGGTACATGAAAGAATGAATGGGGCCATGTATCGTGAGATTTTGAGTGCAAACCTCCTTCCATCAGCAAGGGCATTGAAGATGAAACGTGGCTGGGTCTTTCAACATGACAATGATCCAAAGCACACCGCCAGGGCAACGAAGGAGTGGCTTCGTAAGAAGCATTTCAAGGTCCTGGAGTGGCCTAGCCAGTCTCCAGATCTTAACCCTATAGAAAACCTTTGGAGGGAGTTGAAAGTCCGTGTTGCCAAGCGAAAAGCCAAAAACATCACTGCTCTAGAGGAGATCTGCATGGAGGAATGGGCCAACATACCAACAACAGTGTGTGGCAACCTTGTGAAGACTTACAGAAAACGTTTGACCTCTGTCATTGCCAACAAAGGATATATTACAAAGTATTGAGATGAAATTTTGTTTCTGACCAAATACTTATTTTCCACCATAATATGCAAATAAAACGTTAAAAAAAACAGACAATGTGATTTTCTGGATTTTTTTTTTCTCAGTTTGTCTCCCATAGTTGAGGTCTACCTATGATGTAAATTACAGACGCCTCTCATCTTTTTAAGAGGTGGAACTTGCACTATTGCTGACTGACTAAATACTTTTTTGCCTCACTGTATTATAGTCCACGGTGCTAATCACGTCTGTTTTTCCCCCCACTATCACAGATGCAAAGGGCCAATATAAGTCTATGGGGCGGCACCATTCGATATTTTTATTGATGTTGAACAAGTCTTGGTGCTTTTGTTCCCCCTGAACAGGAAGGACATGTGACCTATCCCACAGACCATCGTAGGTATCTGTGCTATCTGGGAAAAACACCGATTGTAGTCATACGAGAAACGTAAATTTAAGTGCGGGTTGGGATCATATTCTGACAGTAAAACGTATCCACTCACTAGAGAAACAAATAACATGCTGCTGGTTGTTACAGGGGTATTACAAACATTACAAAAAAAAAAAAAAAAAATTATCAGCCATCCACAGATTACTTCCATCATCATTTCTTTAAAAGTGAATAGAGCCATAGTCACATGTGAAACGTAAATGTATTTAGGAGAAGAAAAAAAACAACCCCACAACATAAACTTAGCAGGGGGTGTAGTCAGATTGTCATATAGAATCGACTGATCGGACTGGTCGCGGCTCTCATAGAAATATACCCAGCAGTCACACTCGGGTCCGGAGAGCCGCGGCCAGTCTGAGCATTGGGGTCCAATCTATATCGCCTTCTGAATGGGTGTTACTCCCACAATGTAAGATACACCGGTTATATAACCTTTCAGAACCATACCAGCCGTATACATTGTATTGTATGTATTAGTGGTGGAGAAATCGGCGTTTAATCCACATACAAATGCAGGAAATGTGAATGTGTTGCATCCTTGGTGTGGCCACAGGCCGGGATGTCCCACTTCATACACGGCTTACATCCAGCACTGGAGCCGATCAGTAGCAGCGTCGATTCTCAGACCCCTGATAGACAGTGGAAAACTCTTAACATACAAGTGTTTTAATAAACCACAGTTGTAAATGTTAAAGATGGCGTATTTACATTCTCATGTTTCCACAATAAGGCCAAGACGATCATCAGGACTATCCTACATCAGCATTTCCACACATTTACAAAAACTTTATAAAAAAAAAAAAAAAAAAAAAAAAGAGAAGAGTTTTTTCGACCAGTCTGCTGGATGGAGGGGACATTTTTTGTATCTCACCGGTTGTTGTAGGACTCTTGTTCTTTTACATATTGTTGCATTAAATCTTCCTGCTTTTTCTTGTCATATGATATTTTCTGCTCGGCCATCCATACCTGGAGATAAATCAGCAACAGAATTTACATTTGCAGAATGGAAAGAAAAAAAAAAAAAAAGTGTTCTTCAGTCTCATAGAAATGCAATAATCAGCGCCTCAGAAATCCATCCACTACTGAAGAGCAGCACGTAATCCTGAATCATGCAGACAGTAACACTGCCGTACTGAGCACCATAGAGCAAGGGCTATGTGCAGGGAGCATTCGGGTCTGCTAACATTTTGGATTTTTGCCACGTTTTGCAGCGAAAAAATGCAGCATTTTACTGTCCCAGCAAAGCGTATGATATTCAAAAACACAGATTTCCCTCTGCGCAGTTCCGTAGACGAACCGATAATGGAGCAGAACCGTTATTACGAGCGCTGGATTGTCGACTATTGTTAGGCTAGTTTCACACTAGCGGTTTGAGGAGCTGCGGAGGGCTGTGGACTTCATGTGAAGCCCCGCCCTCGTCCGCACCTACACAGCTAGCTCCGCCTACTTCAGCATGCGGCCTGCGTACCCATCTTTAACATTAGGTACGCAGGTTGTGCGGCTGTATGAGGATGCTTCCACATGTGTCGTTTTTCCGAATCCTGAGACATCGATGACCAGACAAGGGGGTGTGGGGGGTTTGGAAGCAGCAGTAATGCTGATGGAAACAGTCAGCGATATCACTCATGCGTTGGAATTACAAATAAGTAATATTCACCTTAACATTCCCCTAGTGGACCAGAGACTAGGTGCTATGTGACCGCTGTAGGCAATCACTAGCCACAGCGGTCACATCATAGCTAGAGAATGGTAGCATGGGAGTGGCTGAAGAATAATTACTACCGGTACTTTTGCTATTTTACATCTTTGCAAACAAGGTCCTGACAATCTATTTAAAGGGGGTCTGTTGCCATGACAATGGTCACTAATAGGCATTAGCGGGAGTTAGAGTGCTATACCAGTGCGTGCATCCACAACCCCACCCAATAAGATGGCTGCAAACACAGCACGCCCCGATCCTGTTGCGTCACAGTTAGGGTTGAGCGAAACGGGTCGTTCATTTTCAAAAGTCGCCGACTTTTGGCAAAGTCGGGTTTCATGAAACCCGATCCGACCCCTGTGCGGGGTCGGCCATGCGGTACGCGACTTTCGCGCCAAAGTCGCGTTTCAATGACGCGAAAAGCGCCATTTCTCAGCCAATGAAGGTAAACGCAGAGTGTGGGCAGCGTGATGACATAGGTCCTGGTCCCCACCATCTTAGAGAAGGGCATTGCAGTGATTGGCTTGCTGTCTGCGGCGTCACAGGGGCTATAAAGGGGAGTTCCCGCCGACCGCCATGTTACTGCTGCTGATCTGAGCTTAGGGAGAGGTTGCTGCCGCTTCGTCAGAAGCAGGGATAGCGTTAGGCAGGGTCCATTAACCACCAAACCGCTTGTGCTGTAGCGATTTCCACTGCCCAACACCACCTTCGGTGTGCAGGGACAGTGGAAGCTACATTTTTTTTTTTTCCCCTCAGCGCTGTAGCTCATTGGGCTGCCCTAGAAGGCTCCCTGATAGCTGCATTGCTGTGTGTACGCCGCTGTGCAAACCAACTGCTTTTTTCAAAGCACAAATCCTCTTGTTCCTTCCTTTCTGCACAGCTATCTTTTTGGTTTGTACACACTTTTTATTTAATTTGTGCATCAGTCCACTCCTTATTGCTGCCTGCCATACCTGGCTGAGATTACTGCAGGGAGATAGTAATTGAAGGACACTCCGTTTTTTTTTTTTTTTTGTGGGAGATTAAGATTGACATGTCTGCTAGAGTGCCATCCCTGTGTGTGCCATCTCTCACTCAGTGGGCCATAGAAAGCCTATTTATTTTTTTGCTTGATTTTGGTTCTAAAATCTACCTGAAAAAATCACTACATCAATCAGTGGGAGAAAAATATTGGCCTCAGGGCTTGTGTGCCACTCCTGACTCCTGTGTGCATCATCACTCACTCAGTGGGCCATAGAAAGCCCATTTTTTTTTTTTTTTTTTTTTGCTTTATTTGGGTTCTAAATTCTACCTGAAAAAATCAATAAATCAATCAGTGGGAGATTAATATTGGCCTTTGGGCTTGTGTGCCAGTCCTAAGCGTGCCATCTCTCTCTCTCAGATAGTGGGCCATAGAAAGCCTATTTATTTTTATTTTTTTATATTGGGTTTATAAATTTTCCCTGGAAAAAAAAAAAAAAGTGGGAGATTAATATTGGCCTCTGGGCTTGTGTGCCAGTCCTGAGCGTGCCATCTCTCTCACAAATAGTGGGCCATAGAAAGCCTATTTATTTATTTTTTTTTGGTTTTATAAATTCTCCCTTAAAAAAAAAAAAGGGAGATTAATATTGGCCTTTGGGCTTGTGTGCCAGTCCTAAGCGTGCCATCTCTCTCTGTCTCTCAGATAGTGGGCCGTAGAATGCCTATTTATTATTTTTTTTATTGGGTTTATAAATTTTCCCTGGAACAAAAAAAAAAAAAAGTGGGAGATAAATATTGGCCTCTGGGCTTGTGTGCCACTCCTGACTCCTGTGTGCGTCATCTCTCACTCAGTGGGCCATAGAAAGCCTTTTTTTTGTTTTGTTTTCTAAATTCTCCCTGAAAAAATCATTTTATTTTATTTGGTTTCTAAATTCTTCCTGAAAAAATCATTTTATTCTATTTTTTTTTTCCTAAAGTCTCCCTGAAAAAAAACAAAAAAATCAAATCAGTGGGAGATTAATATTTACATTTGTGCTTCAGTGACAGTCCAGAGTGTGTAACATTGTGCCTGATTTTCGCTGTGGTCTCACCAACCTGTAAAGGGGTAGCTAAATCATACTGAAGTTATAGCTCACCGTGTAATTTGTGTGACAGCAACAAATACCGTTAGTTTGTTTACGTTTTTAAAACAATGAGGAAGTCTGGTGGAAGAGGTCGTGGCCGGGGGCGTTCATTGTCAGCTGGTAATGAGGGTAGTGGTAGTGGTGGAGCATCAGGTGGTCGTGGGAAAAAAAATATTGCACCTAAGTCTGGAGCTGTGGAGCCAGGTTCGTCGTCTGGCTACACAAGGCCTCGAACGCTCCCTTTTCTGGGAGTAGGAAAACCGCTTTTAAAGCCGGAGCAGCAAGAGCAAGTTTTGGCTTATCTTGCTGACTCAGCCTCTAGCTCTTTTGCCTCCTCTCGTGAAACTGGTAAATGTCAAAGCAGCGCGTCGTTAGTGGATGTTCACGGTCAGGGACAAGTCGCTTCCTTGTCCTCTTCAGCAAAAACAACAACAGAGAAGAATGCAGCAGGCGACAACGGGTTACTCCATGGAGCTCTTTACACATACCGTCCCTGGCTTAGAAAGTGAAGCAGTTAACAGTCCATGCCCATTACAAGTTGAATCTGACATGGAGTGCACTGATGCACAGCCACAGCCAGACTACTATGCTGGTCCTTTGACTCAGACCACAACATTGCCCTCGCAGGGTGCTGATCAAGAATCAGACCCTGATGAGACTATGTTGCCCCATCACGAACGCTATACCACCGACCGACACGGTGACACAGACGAAGTTGCACACGAGCTACAAGAAGAGGTAATAGATGACCCAGTTCTTGACCCCGATTGGCAGCCATTGGGGGAACAGGGTGCAGGCGGCAGCAGTTCTGAAGCGGAGGAGGAGGGGCCGCAGTAGGCATCAACATCGCAACAGGTTCCATCTGCCGGGCCCGTATCTTGCCCAAAACGCGTGGCAAAGCTAAAACCTGTTGGAGGACAGCGTGGCCATCCGGTTAAAGCTCAGTCTGCAATGCCTGAAAAGGTATCCGATGCTAGAAAGAGTGCAGTCTGGCATTTTTTTAAACAACATCCAATTGATCAGCGCAAAGTCATCTGTCAAAAATGTTCAACTACCTTAAGCAGAGGACAGAATCTGAAAAGTCTCAATACAAGTTGCATGCATAGACATTTAACCACCATGCATTTGCAAGCCTGGACTAACTACCAAACGTCCCTTAAGGTTGTAGCACCCTCGGCCAATGAAGCTAGTCAGCAACGCAACATCCCTTCCGGCAGTGTAGGGCCACCATTTTCCGCACCACCTGCAGTATCTGTGCAGGTTTCTTTGCTAGGCCAAAGCCGTCAGGGTCAGGGAATCACCAGTTTCGTAGTAGGAAACACTGCATCTAGGGCACCGGTGGCAACAATACCATCTCCCACCGTCTCTCAGTCTGCCATGTCCACCGGCACCCACGCTAGTTCCACGATCTCCAGCTCTCCAGTCCAGCTCACGCTACATGAGAATATGGTTAGAAAAAGGAAGTACTTAGCCTCGCATCCGCGTACACAGGGTTTGAACGCACACATAGCTAGACTAATCTCGTTAGAGATGATGCCCTACCGGTTAGTTGAAAGCGAAGCTTTCAAAGCCCTGATGGACTACGCTGTACCACGCTACGAGCTACCCAGTCGACACTTTTTTTCCAGAAAAGCCATCCCAGCCCTCCACCAGCATGTTAAAGAGCGCATCGTCCATGCACTCAGGCAATCTGTGAGCACAAAGGTGCACCTGACAACAGATGCATGGACCAGTAGGCATGGCCAGGGACGTTACGTGTCCATCACGGCATACTGGGTAAATGTGGTGGATGCAGGGTCCACAGGGGACAGCAAGTTTGGGACAGTTCTGCCTAGCCCACGGTCTAGGAAACAATTGGCTGTAGCCGTTCGCACCCCCTCCTCCTCCTCTTCGTCCTCCTGCAGAAGCGAGAGCTCGTCCACAGACCGCAGTCGCACAACCACTCCATCCGCAGCTGCCACTGTTGCACACCAGGTCTCCCATTATGGGGCAGCTACTGGCAAACGTCAGCAGGCTGTATTGGCTATGAAGTGTTTGGGCGACAACAGACACACCGCGGAAGTTCTGTCCGAGTTCTTGCAGAAAGAAACGCAGTCGTGGCTGGGCACTGTAGATCTTGAGGCAGGCAAGGTAGTGAGTGATAACGGAAGGAATTTCATGGCTGCCATCTCCCTTTCCCAACTGAAACACATTCCTTGCCTGGCTCACACCTTAAACCTGGTGGTGCAGTGCTTCCTGAAAAGTTATCCGGGGTTATCCGACCTGCTCCTCAAAGTGCGTGGACTTTGCTCACATATCCGCCGTTCGCCCGTACACTCCAGCCGTATGCAGACCTATCAGCGTTCTTTGAACCTTCCCCAGCATCGCCTAATCATAGACGTTGCAACAAGGTGGAACTCAACACTGCACATGCTTCAGAGACTGTGTGAACAGAGGCGGGCTGTTATGTTTTTGTGGGAGGATACACATACACGGGCAGGCAGTAGGATGGCAGACATGGAGTTGTCAGATGTGCAGTGGTCGAAGATTCAAGACATGTGTCAAGTCCTTCAGTGTTTTGAGGAATGTACACGGCTGGTTAGTGCAGACAACGCCATAATAAGCATGAGCATCCCCCTAATGCGTCTGCTGATGCAAAGTTTGACGCACATAAAGGATCAGGCGTCTGCAGCTGAGGAAGAGGAAAGCCTTGATGACAGTCAGCCATTGTCTGGCCAGGGCAGTGTACAGGACGAGGTAGCGGGCGAAGAGGAGGAGGAGGACGAGGAGGATGATGGGGATGATTATATTTTTAATGAGGAAGCTTTTCCGGGGCCACTGGAAATTGGTGGCGCGGCAAGGCCGGGTTCTGGTTTTTTGAGGGACACAAGTGACGTGGATTTGCCTGAAACTGCCCCTTAACCAAGCACAACCGCAGATTTGAGAACTGGAACTTTGGCCCACATGGCGGATTATGCCTTACGTATCCTCAAAAGGGACACACGCATAACTAAAATGATGAATGATGACGATTACTGGTTGGCCTGCCTCCTTGATCCTCGCTATAAAGGCAAATTGCAAAATATAATGCCACATGAGAACTTGGAACTAATATTAGCAACCAAACAATCAACTCTTGTTGACCGTTTGCTTCTGGCATTCCCTGCACACAGCGCCCGTGATCGTTCTCACACGAGCTGCAGGGGCCAGCAGACCAGAGGAGTTAGAGGGGCAGAAATCAGAAGTGGCGTTGGCCAGAGGGGTTTTCTGACCAGGTTGTGGAGTGATTTTGCTATGACCGCAGACAGGACAGGTACTGCAGCATCAATTCAAAGTGACAGGAGACAACATTTGTCCAGTATGGTTACAAACTATTTTTCATCCCTTATCGATGTTCTCCCTCAACCGTCATTCCCATTTGATTACTGGGCATCAAAAGTAGACACCTGGCCAGAATTGGCAGAATATGCATTGCAGGAGCTTGCTTGCCCGGCAGCTAGTGTCCTATCAGAAAGAGTATTCAGTGCTGCAGGTTCAATACTAACAGAAAAAAGGACTCGTCTGGCTACCCAAAATGTAGATGATCTAACCTTCATTAAAATGAACCACAACTGGATTTCGAAATCTTTTGCCCCACCTTGCCCGGCTGACACCTAGCTTTCCTATGAAAAGGTCTTGCCTGTGGACTATTCTGAATGCCTTTTCCAATCTCGTAATTTTCTGCACCTGATTGTCCAGCATACGACATGTTTACACCTCACTAAATGGCCAAACTCCCCACACGGGGCCGTGGTATCGACACTTGGCGACAGCACCCGTGAGAGTGCAGTTTGTCTGAAGAGGTGGGTGAGCCCGCTTTTGGTCGACGGCACTGCCACTGGGTCCCTCCTAGTACAATAAAGTGTCTCTGGCGGTGGTGGTGCGCACCCAACGTCAGACACACCGTTGTAATATGAGGGGCCCTGGGCCTGTACCGCCGGCCACAAGACAGTTTCCCCCCACCCCAGCTCAAACAGTGCTCTACCACTTGCAAAATTATCTCACAGCTCCACCAATGTTTAGTCTATGCGCTGACATCCTTCAATGCCTGCCACTGACAATACCATTGTATTGACATTTTTGTTATGTTAGGCCTTCGATGCCTGTCTGCGGTCACTCCTTCCACTAGGCCTCCACTGACCACACACCACTGCTGCCCGTGTACCCCTGGAACCAATTTAAAATTGCCTATAGCCATGTGTTATTATTTTAGGCCTTCGATGCCTGTCTGCGGTCACTCCTTCCACTAGGCCTCCACTGACCACACCACTGCTGCCCGTGTACCCCTGGAACCAATTTAAAATTGCCTACAGCCATGTGTTATTATTTTAGGCCTTCGATGCCTGTCTGCGGTCACTCCTTCCACTAGGCCTCCACTGACCACACCACTGCTGCCCGTGTACCCCTGTAACCAATTTAAAATTGCCTACAGCCATGTGTTATTATTTTAGGCCTTCGATGCCTGTCTGCGGTCACTCCTTCCACTAGGCCTCCACTGACCAGACCAATGCTGGCCGTGTACCCCTGGAACCAACATCAGAAAATATAAAAATAAGTATTTTGCTTATAAAAAAGAAAATACTGGTGAGATATCAAATGCAGACATTTTAACATTAAAAACAAACACACAACAAAAATCTGGTACAGTACTAAAAATGGCCACCAGCTACAATAACTTTCTCCTGCAAGTAGTTAACTGAAAGGTTTTTTCAATTTTAAACACAGATATGGCATCCACCGAGTGTTGTCCTGTCGCGTCTTCTTTATATTATTGCCAAGAAGATGCAAAACAATGAAAATAATAAAATCATTATTTACCAAAAAAATAGAGTAAGTCAAAACCACATTGCAAATAAACATTCATTACAAATAAAGAAGCAGGGCGCGTCCGAGGGTGAGTATATACCTAATAAGAATATAGTCACACTCGGACGCGCCCTGCTTCTTTCCGACAGCCTTCCTTCCTAAGAATCAGCCCTTCCGTGGTGTAGAGAGATGGTTTGTTACACTCCAAGGTGTTCCCCAGGTTTCCTCTCCATTGCTTCGATCTTCCGGCTCTCGTTTAGTAGTTGTTGGAAACTACGCTGCATTAGGCCTACAAATTGGGTATGGGGTGTAGAGAGATGGTGTGTTCCACTCCAAGGTTTTCCCCAGGTTTCCTCGCCAATGCTTCGATGATCATGCTCTCGTTTAGTAGTTGTTGGAAACTACGCTGCATTAGGCCTACAAATTGGGTATGGGGTGTAGAGAGATGGGGTGTTCCACTGTAGAGAGATGGTGTGTTCCACTCCAAGGTGTTCCCCAGGTTTCCTCGCCAATGCTTCGATCATCATGCTCTCGTTTATTAGTTGTTGGAAACTACGCTGCATTAGGCCTACAAATTGGGTATGGGGTGTAGAGAGATGGTGTGTTCCACTCCAAGGTTTTCCCCAGGTTTCCTCGCCAATGCTTCGATGATCATGCTCTCGTTTAGTAGTTGTTGGAAACTACGCTGCATTAGGCCTACAAATTGGGTATGGGGTGTAGAGAGATGGTGTGTTCCACTCCAAGGTGTTCTCCAGGTTGCCTTTCCTGAACTTCTATCTTCAGGCTCTCATTAAATTGTGGTTAAACGGAACAACTGCATTTGGCGTACTAGTTGGTTTGGGGCCTACTATCGGTGTCTGCCGCTCCTTGCTGTTCTCCTGGTTTCCTGTCCTGAAATTCCGTTTTCAGGCGCTCGTTAAGTAGTTGTTAATGTTAGACTGCATTTGGCCTACTAGTTGGGTTGGGGCCTACTATCGGTGTCTGCCACTCCTTGCTGTTCTCCTCCACTGAACAAAGCTGTGCCGCCTGTTTACTACTGTTGCCAATTTTGAACTGCATTTCGACTACTTACTGATTTGGGCCTACTCTCTGTGTCAGCCTCTCATTCCAGTTGTCCTCCACTGCAATGCCCCCTGATTAGTCCTGTGTTACCAATTTTGAACTGCATTTAGCCCACTTTATTCTTTGGGCCTATATCTGTGTTTCCTCCTCATCCTGCCCATTGCCAAGCCAGTGATAGATGAGTCTGCTGGTACATTGACCCATAACGCAACATTTCCCGTGCACGCTACACTGCAAGATTGTGACCCTGCTGAAAGTCAGGTCCCCCTTCCCGCATACCATACCACCTTACACGGGGACAAACAGGAAGGTGCAGATGAAAGTGCAGGTTCCTTCATCAGGTGGGGGGAGGAATACTAGTTGGCGACGTCACTGGCACAGGGCCTCTCATGGTACGCAAAAGTGTTGCTGCCGGTGGGAGGCGCCCCCGCCGTGCAAACACACCGCTGTACTTTGAGGGGCCCTGTGCCAGTGCCAATGCCAACGAGTGGGCCCCCCCTGCTTGCTCAGGATCACAGCACTTGCAAAGTTGAAATACTTACCTCTCCCTGCTCCACTGCCGTGACGTGGTCCAGATTTCCTGGGCCCACTAATTGCTTGAACCAGCCCTACCCACCACAACTTTAGCCAAATGACCCCCAATTTCAAATGCCTTCCAATTATTATAAGGTAAATTACGCTTGACAAGCTTCATTAAGAAGAATGGATGGTTTTGACATTAAAATGGGCACTCTAGGTGTTTTCCTGGCCCCCACTCACTACCGACTATGCTGCCCCATTGACTTGCATTGGGTTTCGTGTTTCGGTCGATCCCGACTTTACGTCATAATCGGGCGATTTCACTCGACCCGACTTTTGAGATAGTCGGGTTTCGCGAAACCCGGCTCGACTCTAAAAAGGTCAAAGTCGCTCAACTCTAGTCACAGTCTGTGACTACTAGGAGACCTGGAGGTAAAGAGTCACATGATCATTTCTGAGCTGCTGATTGGGTAGAAGGGGTCATGTGACGCTACCACACCAGGAGATGCTATATGTCCCTCCCGTGATAAATAATGCAGCAATTCGCCACATCCCCGGCCCGGACTCCTCGCCGGGAGCCCCGAACACCGCTCCCCGGCCCGCACTCCTTACCGGGAGCCCCGGACACCGCTCACCTTCTTTATGTTGGACTTGGAGGCAGGATGGAAATCCTTCTTACACATGAAGTTGGCAAACGACTTCCCCATGGTCACTGAGCGTCCCCGGAGGAGGCCCGGTCCTCGTAACACACAGGTATAAGGCTACGGACGGCGTCTCCACGTCCCGCGGCCACCAGCATCAACCGAACAGAAACTCCTCCTCCTTCAGGGTAGGAGTGAGATTCTGGACTGCGGAAGGACCTTTGATGACGTCATGACCACGTGATCACCTAGTGGGAGGAGTCAAGCTCCGGAATGCAGTCTTTAGTGGTTGCTACCGCGTAACAGACGTCAGAGGTCACGTGGCTGCGAAAGTCACGTGACTCCATATAATTAATAACGAGTGTGTCGCTAATGCTGGGCGTTCTGCGTAGTGCTGACAGAGAGTAGGAGCAGGGTGCACTCAGATACGGGCTGTGTGGAGAGAGAGCCTACACGTGGCGGGGCAGCAGCGGGCAATCTACAGGGTGGTCCTGGGGGTGTGACAGGGTGCAGCAGGCGGACCTTGGTGTGAGTCACGGTTGATCCTTTGGGGGTGAGTATAAACATGCGGGATGTCACATGACTATCGTCAGCGTGTGCTGCAGGTGCGGGGCTGACACTGACAGCTCGGGGCCCCTCCGCCTTTTATAGCAACAAAGCTACAGCTATATAGATATACACACGCATATATAATCTTACGTAGTCTCAGTTATTATGTAGATTATAGCCCCTTATTACACCGTGCCCTCGCGTGTTATATACAGCACCATCCGTTATTGTACCGTGCCCTCCCTTGTTATATACAGCACCGTCCCTTATTATACCGTGCCCTCCCTTGTTATATACAGCACCGTCCCTTATTATACCGTGCCCTCCCTTGTTATATACAGCACCGTCCCTTATTATACCGTGCCCTCCCTTGTTATATACAGCACCGTCCCTTATTATACCGTGCCCTCCCTTGTTATATACAGCACCGTCCCTTATTATACCGTGCCCTCCCTTGCTATATACAGCACCGTCCCTTATTACACCGTGCCCTCGCTTGTTATATACAGCACCATCCCTTATTGTACCGTGCCCTCCCTTGTTATATACAGCACCGTCCCTTATTATACCGTGCCCTCCCTTGTTATATACAGCACCGTCCCTTATTATACCGTGCCCTCCCTTGTTATATACAGCACCGTCCCTTATTATACCGTGCCCTCCCTTGTTATATACAGCACCGTCCCTTATTATACCGTGCCCTCCCTTGTTATATACAGCACTGTCCCTTATTACAGTACCCTCCCTTGTTATATACAGCACCGTCCCTTATTATACCGTGCCCTCCCTTGTTATATACAGCACCGTCCCTTATTATACCGTGCCCTCCCTTGCTATATACAGCACCGTCCCTTATTATACCGTGCCCTCCCTTGTTATATACAGCACCGTCCCTTATTATACCGTGCCCTCCCTTGCTATATACAGCACCGTCCCTTATTATACCGTGCCCTCCCTTGTTATATACAGCACCGTCCCTTATTATACCGTGCCCTCCCTTGTTATATACAGCACCGTCCCTTATTATACCGTGCCCTCCCTTGTTATATACAGCACCGTTCCTTATTATACCGTGCCCTCCCTTATTATATACAGCACCGTTCCTTATTATACCGTGCCCTCCCTTGTTATATACAGCACCGTTCCTTATTATACCGTGCCCTCCCTTGTTATATACAGCACCGTTCCTTATTATACCGTGCCCTCCCTTGTTATATACAGCACCGTTCCTTATTATACCGTGCCCTCCCTTTTTATATACAGCACCGTTCCTTATTACACCGTGCCCTCCCTTGTTATATACAGCACCGTCCCTTATTACACAGTGCCCTCCCTTGTTATATACAGCACTGTCCCTTATTACAGTACCCTCCCTTGTTATATCCAGCACTGTCCCTTATTAGTGCCCTCCCTTGTTTTATACAGCACCATACCTTATTACACAGTGCCCTCCCTTTTTATATACAGCACTGTCCCTTGTTATATCCAGCACTGTCCATTATTAGTGCCCTCCCTTGTTATATACAGCACCGTCCCTTATTATACTGTGCCCTCCCTTTTTATATACAGCACAGTCACTTATTATACAGTGCCCTGACATGTTATATACAGCACCATCCCTTAATACACAGTGCCCTCGCGTGTTATATACAGCATCGTCCCTTATTATACCATGCCCTGACTTGTTATACACAGCACCGTCCCTTATTACACAGTGCCCTCCCTTTTTATATACAGCACTGTCCCTTATTACAGTGCCCTCCATTGTTATATACAGCACCGTCCCTTATTATACCGTGCCCTCCCTTTTTATATACAGCACTGTCCCTTATTACACAGTGCCCTCCTATGTTATATACAGCACTGTCCCTTATTACAAAGTGCCCTCCATTGTTATATGCAGCACCGTCCCTTATTACAGTGCCCTCCCTTTTTATATACAGCACTGTCCCTAATTACACAGTGCCCTCCCGTGAGATATACAGCACCATCCCTTATTACACTGCCCCTCCCATGTTATATACAGCACTGTCCCTTATTATACTGTGGCCTCCGTTATTATATACGGCACCGTCCCTTATTACACAGTGCCCTTCCTTTTTATATACAGCACTGTCCCTTATTACACAGTGCCCTCACATGTTATATACAGCACCGTCCCTTATTACACAGTGCCCTCCCATGTTATATACAGCACTGTCCCTTATTACACAGTGCCCTCCCTTGTTATAGACAGTACTGTCCCTAATTACACAGTGCCCTCGCGTGATATATATACAGCACCGTCCCTTATTACACTGCCCCTCCTTGTTATATATAGCATCGTCCCTTAGTACACAGTGCCCTCCCTTGTTATATACAGCACTGTCCCTTATTATGCTGTGCCCTCCCTTGTTATATACAGCACCATACCTTATTACACAGTGCCCTCCCTTGTTATATACAGCAGTGTCCTTTATTACACGATGCCCTCTCTTGTTATATACAGCGCCGTCCATTATTACACAGTCCCATCCCTTGTTATGTACAGCACCATCCTTACATATCGGATTATATAGCACCCTCTTTTTTATTACATGCTGTCCTGTCGTTGGATGTATAACTCAATAACTGCTGATGGAGGAGCTGGTGGACTGGTCTTCTAATCAGATGCTGCCCCATCAGCAGTCCTTTTATATCTAATAAGAGCAGACTATGTAATAAAGAGAGGGCATTTTGAGTAACAGAAACAACGAGAATATGCTATGTAAGGGACGGTGCTGTATATAACAGAGAGAAAGCTATATGTTAAGGGACTGCCGCATACATTACTACAAAGGATGGTACATAATAATGGACGATGTTAACATAAGATGAAACTATGTAACTAAGGATGGTGCCATGCATAATAAATGAGTACACTATATACTAAGGGACTGTGCTATACATAATAAGGCTACATTTGTGTATCCGTGTGCATGGTCGATGTGCTGTCCGCCTTTACAGACGCATTCAGCATCGGATCAGAACTGAACATTCTCTGACCCTCGCGGATCTCATTCTCAGCTGTGATTTTCATGGATGTGTGAATGTATCTATGAAACTAAGAGTTCATGAGCCGTCCAATTAAAACAAAAAATAAAAAATCTGGCTGCACACGGACATTTTACACCAGGGGTGTCAAACTGCATTCCTCGAGGGCCGCAAACCATGCGTGTTTTCAAGATTTCCTTAGCTTTGCACAAGGTGCTGTAATCATTATGTGTGTTGGTGATTAAATTATCACCTGTGCAGTACAAGGAAATCCTGAAATCATGACCTGTTTGCAGCCCTTGAGGAAGGCAGTTTGACACCCCTGTTTTACACAAATGTGAGAATGTGGCCGCAGGGATTTCACAGATAACATTATCACTCCACGTCACAGTGCAGATGCAGAATAATATCTACATCCAGGCACTTATCGCTGACATCTCGTCTGATTAGTCATTTTCTGCTGTTTGTTCTCCATCTGATCAGACCTTCATGTCAACACCTCCCGGCCACGACTCCTCTTGTCACGATGATCGTCGCAGCCTTGAAATAACAAGGTCGCATACTGTACATTGTATACATACATGTCTCCCCCGCACTGCACCCCTGAATACAGATATGGACCCCACCATTAATACACTATTAGCCACGCTCCAGTCAAAATATAAAGTGACAAGCTGCACTGTGCCCCCCATTAACTACAATCTGCTTCACCCAGTAATATAAATTATTCCTTCTCTGTGACTCTCCCCAATTAACTTTAAAGCAATATACACACATTGCGTTTTTGTTACAGAAAATATATAAGGTTTTACAGTACAAGCGAAGTGAATGATGTCCCTGAAGTTTCATGCACACGCTGCCTACTTTTTCCTTGCAGATTAAAATCTGCATAATGTCAATTCTTGCAGCGTCTTTCACCCATACAAACAAGTGGAGGAAAATACGCAACATAAACATGTAAAACTATGGCAAAAAAATGTATTTTATGCAGCGTTCTTCCTTAGGACATTAAATTAGGACAGAGAATTTTCTGCTGCAAATCCTGAATGTGTGCACATAGCCTTAGTCCCTGTCCTGTGCTCCCCCCATTCATTATAAGTAGAGATGAGCAGACCCGAGGTGGAAACGTCAGCGTTCGTACCGGACAGTTAGTGTCTGATGCCAAACATGGGGTTCTCCCGCAAGTCCGTTGTAATGTTCAGAGTTCCGGGGGAAGTCTGTTGGAGGGAGAGAGCATTTTCCAGCTTAAAAGTCCAGGTCCCCGTTTTCAATGGGGTTCTGGTTCAAGTACAGGTATTTTCTGTTACCCCAACTGGTATTTGGAATAAAGTTCGGGTCGGGTACCAGAAACCAAACTTCCACGGGTCTGCTCATTCCTAGTTATAAATCCTTGATAGCATCATAATGAATTTAGGGGTGGGAGAAGACGTTAACAGATTCTTAAAGGGAACCTGTCAGCAGGATGGTGCTCAGTAACCTACACACAGTGTCAGGTCGGCGCCGTTATACTGATTACAATGATACCTGGTGATGAAATCTGTCTTGTGGTTGTTGTGTAATCCTTATTTTCAGTTTGTAGTTAATGATATGCTCATGCTCCGGGGCGGCCTGTGGGGGTCTTCATGTGGTGCTCTGATTATTCATAATGCGGACTGCTGACAGGTCACTGATCCCTCACTGACCTGCCCCCGTTTACATAATTAATATCTGTACATGCTTATCTGTGCTAGGACTGATTCTTTTTAACCTCTTTATTAATGAGCTTGTGGATGGGATTGAGAATAAAGTATTAATCTTCACTGATGACACCAAACTATGTAGGATACTAAAATCTGATCTTCACATTACAATATTGCAAAGTGATCTGGATAAGATGACTGAATGGGCAAACACTTGGCAAATGAGGTGTAATGTAGAGTATTGCACCTGGGACGGAGCAATCCTATTGCTGCATGCACATTAAATGGGAGTATACCCAGGACTAACGAACAGGAGAAGGACTTGGGTATTCTGGTTACATGTAAGCTAAGCCGCAGTACTCCATGTCAAGCAGCAGCTACTAAAGCAAACAAGATTTTAGGGTGTATAAAAAGAGTGAAAATCCCGCGATCCCAACGTATTGTTACCCCTTTATAAATCGCTTGTGAGGCCACATCTAGAATACGGGATCCAGTTTTGGGCTCCACATTTTTAAACAGGACATTCAGAAGTTAGAATCAGTTCAAAGGCGGAAACTAGATTATTACAAGGGATGGAGGCCTCTCGTATGAGGAGAGGTTGGAAAAGTGGGGCTTGTCTAGCTTAGAAAAAAAACATCTCTGAGGAGATCTCATTTACATGTATAGATATAAGGTATGTGTGGCCAGTACAGAGGAAGACACATGGCCTGGTCCTTCCAAGGACCATACTGGGGACCAGGGAGAGCTCATTACGGGTAGAAGAAAATAGGAGCTAAACAGGAAAGGGTTCTTTATAGTTAGAGCAGTGAGATGTGGAATGCCCGAGAGGTAGTAATGGCCGACATTATAACAGCTTTTATACAAGAGCTGGACGAGTTCCTTGATACATGTAACATTGCGGGTTATAGATAACTTGGTGATGAATTGTAGAATTGGTGGAGAAAGGTGGAACTTGATGGACCCATGTAAGAAAGGTAAGGCAGACATCTGTGGGCTGACATTATCAGCCTGCAAGGTCCATGGTTATTGGGCTCTACCCAGACTAAAAATACCAGCCCGCAGCCTTGCCACATGACTTGGGACAGAAGCCACCTTTCCCTCCCCTCTGTTCTAGCCCAGATTACTGGCTGCAGAGGGAGGACAACTAATGCTGAAGATTATGTGAGCGGAGCCGCCCGGCTGTACGTGACTGTGAAGTGTCAGAGCATCAGCACAAAGGTCTATACGTTGTCGCTGTGTGTGTATATGTATATGTGTATATATATATATATATATATATATATATATATATATATATATATATATATATATATATAGTAGCTGCCTGCATGGATGGGCCGGGGGCTTTGCTGGGGAGCAGTGGTCTGCAGCTTGTGGCTCTCCAGCTCTTGTGAAACTACTAGTCCCAGCATGCCATGTAAGCTACTGAATATAATGGAGGCAATAGCTGGAGCGCTTCCCGCTGCGGTATATGAGCTGTGTTTGCACTGTGCATACAGCAGAGCTGTGTACATGCATGTAGCAGCGCCGGGTATTTAAAGGGGTTCTCCACTCACATGAAGCTGTAGATCCGTCCTCCGTACAGGATATTGGGAGCGACACCTGCCCCGATCCCCTGTGGTCTATTCCAGAGAATAGATGCTGCAGCGACATATTGATCGGCGCTGTAGTGTTCAACTACATAGAATATATAGCTATGGCCATCACCAAAGTGAATGACAGCATATTGGTGGGGGTCCCGGACCCCCGTGATCTGATACTGATGACCTCGCCTAATGGTTATCAATATCCTATAACCAGAGAACCTCTTTACATTGTGCCTGTCACAGCTTCTACATTACAGCATGCGCAGGGCCTAGTGCGTCCCCATGGAAATAATGAGGGCACCTATCAGACATTTCCGGTATATACTATGCCTAGGCAGTATATAGCTGTTATTGGCATAGCCCTTTCATTGCTAGCTGTGTTTTATTTCCTTAGTTATAAGGGTATGTTCACACTAAGTTTTTTGTTTGTTTGTCATATGGATTTTTTTGTTTGAAGAATGCTTGTCCAGTAATTATATAACCTTTTTTTCAAGTTTTTAGAGCATTTTTAGGCGTGTTTTTTTTTTTTTTTTGTTGGTGCATAGGATGTTTTTTTGTTCTGTTGATTCATAAAATTAATTTGGAGTGTTATGTTTTCGCCACACTGAAAAAAAACTTGGGTGAAAAAAAAAAAAAAAAAAAAACAGCGCCATGTGCTGTAAAGTTGGGTCCAATAGGAGACTTATAGAGTAATTTAACTTTTTTTTCTTTAGATTGTTTTTTGTTTTGCAAACAGATTGATTGGAGTCTGAGTTCTGAGACCCCCCACTGTAACATAGTTAGTAAGGCCGAAAAAAGACATTTGTCCATCCAGTTCAGCCTATATTCCATCATAATAAATCCCCAGATCTACGTCCTTCTACAGAACCTAATAATAATTGTATGATACAATATTGTTTTGCTCCAGGAAGACATCCAGGCCTCTCTTGAACCCCTCGACTGAGTTCGCCATCACCACCTCCTCAGGCAAGCAATTCCAGATTCTCACTGCCCTAACAGTAAAGAATCCTCTTCTATGTTGGTGGAAAAACCTTCTCTCCTCCAGACGCAAAGAATGCCCCCTTGTGCCCGTCACCTTCCTTGGTATAAACAGATCCTCAGCGAGATATTTGTATTGTCCCCTTATATACTTATACATGGTTATTAGATCGCCCCTCAGTCGTCTTTTTTCTTGACTAAATAATCCTAATTTCGCTAATCTATCTGGGTATTGTAGATCTCCCATCCCCTTTATTAATTTTGTTGCCCTCCTTTGTACTCTCTCTAGTTCCATTATATCCTTCCTGAGCACCGGTGCCCAAAACTGGACACAGTACTCCATGTGCGGTCTAACTAGGGATTTGTACAGAGGCAGTATAATGCTCTCATCATGTGTATCCAGACCTCTTTTAATGCACCCCATGATCCTGTTTGCCTTGGCAGCTGCTGCCTGGCACTGGCTGCTCCAGGTAAGTTTATCATTAACTAGGATCCCCAAGTCCTTCTCCCTGTCAGATTTACCCAGTGGTTTCCCATTCAGTGTGTAATGGTGATATTGATTCCCTCTTCCCATGTGTATAACCTTACATTTATCATTGTTAAACCTCATCTGCCACCTTTCAGCCCAAGTTTCCAACTTATCCAGATCCATCTGTAGCAGAATACTATCTTCTCTTGTATTAACTGCTTTACATAGTTTTGTATCATCTGCAAATATCGATATTTTACTGTGTAAACCTTCTACCAGATCATTAATGAATATGTTGAAGAGAACAGGTCCCAATACTGACCCCTGCGGTACCCCACTGGTCACAGCGACCCAGTTAGAGACTATACCATTTATAACCACCCTCTGCTTTCTATCACTAAGCCAGTTACTAACCCATTTACACACATTTTCCCCCAGACCAAGCATTCTCATTTTGTGTACCAACCTCTTGTGCGGCACGGTATCAAACGCTTTGGAAAAATCGAGATATACCACGTCCAATGACTCACCGTGGTCCAGTCTATAGCTTACCTCTTCATAAAAACTGATTAGATTGGTTTGACAGGAGCGATTTCTCATAAACCCATGCTGATATGGAGTTAAACAGTTATTCTCATTGAGATAATCCAGAATAACATCCCTCAGAAACCCTTCAAATATTTTACCAACAATAGAGGTTAGACTTACTGGCCTATAATTTCCAGGTTCACTTTTAGAGCCCTTTTTGAATATTGGCACCACATTTGCTATGCGCCAGTCCTGCGGAACAGACCCCGTTGCTATAGAGTCCCTAAAAATAAGAAATAATGGTTTATCTATTACATTACTTAGTTCTCTTAGTACTCGTGGGTGTATGCCATCCGGACCCGGAGATTTATCTATTTTAATCTTATTTAGCCGGTTTCGCACCTCTTCTTGGGTTAGACTGGTGACCCTTAATATAGGGTTTTCATTGTTTCTTGGGATTTCACCTAGCATTTCATTTTCCACTGTGAATACCGTGGAGAAGAAGGTGTTTAATATGTTAGCACCCAAAATCTCCCCAAAAGGTGCACCATGCAGGATTTCATGCACACAGCGGGGTATGGGTTCATTGGGGAGCATATGCTATGAAGCTGATGTATAGGCTATAAAGCCTCTGTATCCTTCATTGCCGTGTCTGCGCCCTTGAGCCCTGCCCCTCTTTGGGGAGATTTCGAGTCTCAGGACCTGAACCCTTCTCCCTTTCTTTAAGGGCACTCATATCTTTAAATAAAAGTTATAAATGTTTAGTTAGTTTTTAAGTGTTTTTTTTGTGTGACTTTTACATCAGAATCTGCTCCAAAATCAATGTAAGCAGACTTTTTTTTTATGACTTTTTTTTTCAGCAGTATCTGTATCCCTTTTCTTCATGGGGGGATCCAGCGCCCACTCCACTGCTCAGCTCTGCACCCGTCTTCAAACATGTTGAGGACTTTGGAGTTTTATGTAGAGTTGGACCAAGTGGCACCAGAGCCCACTTTTTTTTTTTCTCCATGCAGCTGTTATTTTAAGGCACCTAGAAAAAAATAGCCTCTGACCACCCATAGTAAAACTAATATAGGTGGTCACTAATGGGAATTTTTTTTTTTGTTTTTAAGAAGCCGCAGTTCATCACTGCAGGTCTAGCTTGACAATCAGACACTATTGCCAGGATAAGCTGTGGTCAGCCTCATACTTCCCCAGGAGGAGCTGGTCTGCATTTATCAGTGAGTGTATGGAGTAAAATAGGACAATGACTACTTTGTGTGATGCAGTGGTACACTTCGCCAGCAGGTGGCAGCAAAGAGCAATCGGCAAAATTCAATGTGTAGATGAATGCAAGTTATGGGCCGCCCCTTTAAGAATGAATGTTGATGGACTAGCAGCAAAATGATAAAAAAACAACAAAAAAAAAAAAACAACACAATCATTAGGGTTGGGGCATGAATGTTTTTGTATTTCATACATCCAGCATTAATGGGCATTATTAGAGAACATTGTACGATAACATCATAAAACAAAGTGATCGGACTCTGCTGTTATCAGACAGGGAGAGTAATATAAAACTCATTATTTTTTCCTATTCTTTTCACCTGCAGACTATAGTGACAAGATGGATCCCTGCTCCTGTGACACCTTCATTGCTTTTCCACCAGCAACAGTTGGCAACAGAATTATTTTCGGAAAAAATTCCGACAGGCCGAGTGATGAAGTCCAGGAGATCGTGTATTTCCCAGGACAATCTTATGCCCCCGGAGAGAAACTAGAGGTATGGAAATTATTGACTCTTTTTTTTTTTTTTTAAATAAAATATTAATTGGATCAAGAAAAATAAATACCTTAAATACGTAAATAAATAATAATAAAAAAAAGTTACAACTTTAGTTGTAAATACAAGGTCATAGAAGATTTATAGGAAATAACAAAAAGTTGGGTTTGGCTGATACTACAAGGCCCCGTTCACATTGCGTCCTTCGTGTACATCAGCGCATGTGGCAGGCGAGGTGCTGACGTACCCGCAAAACGTACCAAAAAGAAGTGAAGGACAGCATCCAATCCGGGAGAAATATCAAAAAGTTCTTTATTGTGACAATTGGCAGAATAAAGAACTTTTTTGATATTTCACCCAGATTGAATGCTGTCCTTCACTTCTTTTTGGTACGTACTTTTCCATTGGGTCCAGTGGAGTTAGGACTTGCATCCCCATATCTGATGTGCTGTCGGCTAGTTTCTAACTTGTGGAGTACCCGCAAAACGTGTCTATAGGGCTCTGATATGTGTCCATATGCCCTTGGCAATTGCTGACTAATGACGCCCCCAGATGTGCTCAACGGGGGCCAAGTCCAGAGACGCTGCAGACCTCTTTCATACAGTGGCATCATGACTTGGGGGGCAAATACTTTTGTTACTGCAGGTGTGGAGCTTTGATGCCATGTGATTGTACATAGGTTATATATGACATATTGCTCCTTTTTTTACATTTATAATATTACTTTTGCTCCCAGTGCACGTACATCGAAATCGAACAAGCGGAGAAGACCCACGCGGTGGTTTTAAGTCGCCCATCCTGGCTGTGGGGAGCGGAGATGGGAGCTAACGAATTGGGCGTGTGTATCGGAAACGAAGCCGTATGGGGTAAAGAGGAGATCGACGATGACGAGGCTCTTCTGGGCATGGACCTGGTCAGGTCGGGGAGTGAACGCGTTACTTTTACTGTCAGAAGCAGCAGAGACCGGGTTCTTGTGATGCCGATGTGTATCCTCTAGGTTAGGTCTGGAGAGGGCGGACACGGCTGAAGGAGCGCTGGATGTGATCGTCGGCTTGTTAGAAAAATACGGTCAAGGCGGCAACTGCATGGAGAGTCCGATGTCCTTTACTTATCACAACAGCTTCCTCATAGCCGACAGGAGGAGTGCGTGGATCCTGGAAACGGCCGGCCGGTATTGGGCCGCGGAGAAAGTGGACGGTAAGTAATGGGTGCAGCGCAAAGGCGACTTATTAGATGGTAATATATAAAATGGAATAATAGTTGGAGAATCCATAGTAAACCTCCTTTTTGGCTGCTTCCACCTGTTTTACCTAAAGTCCCCCATACAATGTAGACAGCTGATTGTTCGGTCTGCGCCTGTCTCGCCCAACTCTTACATCCGTGGGAGCCCTTACTCTGCTGAGTGCTCTCATGTTCTTTAGGAGAGACATCGCTTGTGGCGGCTTATCTCCCACCAGCAGACTTGTTGGACCAGTCTCTGCCCTGACATCATCTGTCAGGGGGCCCCCACAGGCTGTCGGCTAAACCCATCGATATCGGTGGGTTCGTCTGACGTTAGTCCAATGCTTATAGTTGCCTTCCGATGTGTGCCAGCTCCTCAGACTGCCATATGCGGTGCCCAGCGGTAATCTATGCCACTGTTCCGCTCATCACAGCCGTGCATCTGACAGCAGGGGGCAAACCCGTCTCTAGTCCCGGACACCCCTTTAATTATATAATTATAAGTAGACCCTCCTATTTAGCATGTACCCTTATGAACTTTCCATGAAAACCTTTCATTGAATGATATTATCTAACTCTTTTCTTTTATAAAGAAGGTATAAAGAATATATCCAACAACCTGTCCATCACCACCAAAATTGACCGTGAGCACCCTGCAATGAGGGAGTACGCAAAGACGAAAGGCTGGTGGGATGGAAGAAAAGAATTTAATTTTGCAGCCGTGTATTCCTATTTCAACCCATCCAGATCTTCGTCCTCTGGGGACAGATTTTGTGAAGGCTACAAACTGCTCAGGAAATATAAAGGTAAGTTACATAAGTGCGTCTCTGTACCAAACAATCGGCTTTTGCTGTCATTTCCGTCAGGTCCCAACTACATAAACTGCATAATAATTGGTCGTATTTGATGTTTGCATTTTATTTATTGTAAAGAGGATTGTACGGGTTTGTCCACATTCGTGCTATTATATTGGCTGATATCATTATATATAAATGCTGGCAACACGGGACTTCCATGAGGTTATTGGGAATCCATCATACATCTTCTAGGAAACCTGACAGCTGAAGCCATGATGGAAATCCTATCAGACAAGCCAAGTGGCATCAACATGGAGGGCGGATTTATGACAACTGGAAGTATGGTCTCCATTCTGCCGCAGGATCCGAGCCAGCCATGCTGCCACTTCTTCACTGGAACCCCTGACCCTGCCAGGTAGGTCATCAGCAGATACTCGCTCTCCCTACATCACATTATGCCCCGGCAATTCCTTTTCTTTGGTTTTCTTATTGAAAAATTGCATCCATAGTTGATACGATACACTTTATTGATCCCGTGGGAAATTATGGTATCAATAAAGTGTATCGTATTATATCAATAATGTCTGATTTTTTTTTTTTAGGCAAGGCAGTCTGAAAATGCACAATTTATCATAGCGTTTGCTAAATATTAATATATCATAAGTGTTGACTGAAAAGTTAATCATAAAAACAAGGAGCAATGAAAGCAAGGGGAGGCCAATGAGCAACACAAAATAATCAAAATAAGAGTACAATACCAAAGGTAGCCACCAGATGGCAGAATACTACCAAGTAGTACTGATAACCGGTATGTAAAGGCAGATAGCCACAAAGTTAACCCATTACTTGCCAAATTAAAATTTTTACAAGTACGGATTTTTCAGAAAAGGGCGTCCCAATATTCCATTAAAAATGACAATGACATGATTTCCTATTTTGAAAACATTCATTTTACAAACACAACACAAAAAATTGGACCTAATTATAAAATCTTAGTTGCTAGAAGCTAAAGATTAGGCGTCCCAAAAAAAGGACATTGGTAGATAATGGGCTAAGGGGAGCCTGTCGCCTGAATAAACAATGTTAGCCTGCAGATCTGGCAATGATCTTCAAGTTAATAGCATTGTGAACCTGCCTGGTGCCTGCACTTAGTCCCCCGCTGCCGGGAGGAAATTAACGTTATTTCTCCCGGCAGCATCATGGTTTCTGCCGGCGGCGCAGTGCCTGTACAGGTTCAGTCGCTATTCTGTGTTGCCGCACCCCGGCAGCTCAGCATAAGGGCCGGGTGTTAGTCAGTGCGGGGGTGCAGTTACAGCTGCCGCTCTATATACACAGATCTATGACTGAAACCGGGACACTGATGGAAGGACTAACGTTAATTTCCTCCCAGCAGTGTGGGTCTATGTGCCGTGCCAGGCAGGCTCACCACACTTTAAACCTGCAGATTAGCCCCTTATCTGTAGGTTAATAGCGTTTTTTCAGGTGACAGGTTCCCTTTAATTACAATGAAATTCTGCAAGTTAGATATATAGAAATTAGGTGCAATGTTATACACAAAAAATAAAATCAATCATTAAAAACAAAGATACATTATTATTCAGACATACCCAAAATAATAAGACTGTGTGTCACCACATCAGCCTCCACCTCAGACCCTGACGCGCGTTTCGACCCTACTTCATCTGGGGGGGGGGGGGGGGGGTGTTTGATAAATCTTGTTTAATTTTCAGACTTTCTAGTCTGTGTATGCCACCTATACGTTTTGCTTACTTTATACAGCACCACAATTTTGGCGCATTATATTGGACATTAAGCCATGACCCCTTTCTGATAAGCCACATTTTCATGCAGCGAGACCACGGCCCATTATTCTGACAAGTCGTAAAGTGTCTAAAACACGTAATAAATTCAGTACAGATCACAAAAGAAAGTTTTTGGTTTACAAATTAGGGCAGAATTGATATATGTGCTCTAATATGCGTGCACGTCATAATTTGATTTCAGTGTTTGTTCAGCCTCCCCCTTATGGGATGATGTGAAAGCCTTTCTTAGGGGAATGCTTATTATAGAAATGTTGAGGGTTGAATCCAAAACCAGAATCAGAGGAGAGATAGTGGCCTGTAAAAGTTTGGGCACCCCTGGTCAACATTACTATTATTGTGAACAGTTAAGCAAAATGAAATGATCTCTAAAAGGCCTAAAATTAAAGATGACATTTATATTTATTTATTAATATATAGTCATTTTTTTCCATTTTAAAAATTACAGAAAGGAAAGTGGGGCGATTTTATAAAAGTGCATATTTCCTCTCCATCAATAGAGAATAAAAATGGGTGGGGGCACAGAACTCTTTATGACCATCCTTTGGCCGAGTGTACGCTTTTTTTTTTTTTTTTGGTGTTGGTCAACTTCTGAGAGCCATCGCTAGAGGACAGCACGGTCCAAGTTCAATCCCAGCTCATGCGCTCACTCCGGATGCTGTGGTTTCTTGGACTCCTTTTTAATAGTGGTAAGGGAATTTTAGATATTTGGGCATTAAAGTGTCCAGAGACCTGCGCTCCATTAATTCTTAAAGGGGTCGTCCAGAACATGAACATTGATGGCCTATTGCATGCGTCTCGGCAGATGTCAGGTCATAATGTTAGCGGTACTAGGGTTACCCCCTCATCGCAATACAAAAATAATAGAGGTCATGGGCTACATACGGTAAATATTATTTACACCCACAAGCACATGAAAACAGTGAGGACCTGAGAAGATCTGGAAGCTTAAGAACGTCCACCATATCTCCTATTTGATACCGTTTTCGATGTGGAAGTGAGTGCGGTATAATCCTAGGACGCTCACTCCAGCGCTCAGGACAGCAGCTCGGCAGTGGACGGACACCACTTAGTGTAGCCCGCAGACGACTTGCGGGGGTCCGTGCTGCAGGTATCATCGCTACTAGAATATTACCGCACTATAATCATTTACTTGTGAACCTGGAGGGACACTTTAAAGGCAAGATGGATCTGTCCTGCTTATTCAGGTGCAATACCCTATTTATATAAAGCCGACATTTTTGCTCTTACAGAACCATCCCTTCTATGGATTTAGTGGACGCCTTTAGTTCGATAAACCATAAACTTGGTTCTCTCTCTGCTTACTAAATTATTGTTTTTCTCTAGATCTGTTTTCAAGCCGTTCATCTTTGTGCCTCAGATTGCTCCGTTTGTAAGAACAGCGTCACCCCTATTTGGCGCCGATGACCCCGTCAAACAAAAGCCAAGATTCCAAAAGAAGCCCGACAGGAGCCATGAACTATACAAGAAACACAAAGATGCACTCGTGTCCATGAAGACATCACAGGTACAATATAACCGGTCTAAGGGGGATGTGATGATTTACGCTTTATAACCACGAATTCACACACTGCAGATTTGTAGCCAAACATTTCTGTGGCTCATTTCCCTTTATCTGAAAATGGATTCCAGAAATCCATGCACGTGTGCAGGAATAACCCCCATTCACATTTACGGAGTGAAAGTTGAGGTTCTTGGAAAAAAAAAACCTGGGAGGGGGAGTAAAACTGTCTCTGCCGCTGCTCTCCTTGTGTCTTAATGTTGCATAGATGGCACAAAGAACTGCGCTTAGTGGCGCTGGCTCTCTGCTCAAGCCGCTCAGCTCGGTTATTGGCTGCAGCGGTGTCGCGTCAACGCTGCAAACAGACAGCGGCAAAAACTTGTAGATCTAAACAGGTTTTAAAAATGGGTAAGACCCTTGAAAGAGTACTTATCATTTTCAACTTTTTTTTTTCCATAAATGCTACTACCTAATGTGTAGCAGATAATATAATTACCGCGAGCCCCTAACAATCACTCAAAGACTCTTTGCTCAGCAGACAAAATTGATAATGTTTGGCTAAGTGGATAAGTTTGGTGCACAAAAACCTGAGCCTAAACTCCACTCTGTCCACAGATTCATAGACTTTCCGTGGCGCTCTTACACAGCAGAACTTTTTTTTTTTTTATTTGAGTGATGAATTGGGCTGTTGAACCCCAGATACCCTCTGATCTGCTACATAATAAATAGTACCCGTTATGTAAAAAATAAAATGAATGAAAGGATAGGTATTCTGTAAACAGGACAGGCTCATAATGGTCTGTAGAAAGTTGCATTCAGGAAGTGGTGGTACGACGTCGTGTTTAAATAAATCCTATTTTATTTATTTTTTTACCTAAGGAGTTGCTGAAGAAGATGAAACATTTCGAAAAAAAGAAAATTGAGGAGGTAGAAGAGTTTCTTAAAAGCAGCACTGATCGCGCAGGACTTGCCCCACTGTTTGCCAGTTGTGTTGAAGAGGAAATGAACCTTTATACATAAAATGTTAATGCCGTGTTGTGGTATTTCTCCTCTAACCTACATCGGCCTTCCAAGTCTTGCTGTGAATATAGTTTCGATAAGGAACTTATGTTGTAGACATTACCGCTATCTGATTTTGTTAGACTTTAAAGGGAATGTGTCATCAGAAAGAAACCTCCTGAATAAATCAGTTGTTTGTTTCCTTTTTTATTTTCAGATCATGATCTATAGAAAAAAATAATTCAGAAAACTTTCAATTTTCACACTTGCCACTAGGCCTAATATAAACTCTTCATTCCTTTGCTTTCAGTAAAGCCTCATGGACACTAGCAACTAAAGGCTGACTCGTCTAAACTTATGTAATCAGCATTCTTTAATTAAGGCAAATGTCCTTCTGACAGGAGGGGAGTTGGTCAGGACATGACCTATTGTAAATGGTGGATCTGGTGTCATCTAGAGGTGTTATTGGTCATTGTACAACAGGGGGAGGAGGTGAGCTGTGACATCCCCTATTGTGAATGGTGGATCCTGTGTTATCTACAGTCATGGCCAAAAGTTTTGAGAATGACACCAAAATTATATTTTCACATGATCTGCTGCCCTCTGGTTTTTATTAGTGTTTGTCTGATGTTTATATCATATACAGAAATATAATTGCAATCATATTATGAGTACCAATAGGTTATATTGACAGTTAGAATGAGTTAATGCAGCAAGTCAATATTTGCAGTGTTGACCCTTCTTCTTCAAGACCTCTGCAATTCTCCCTGGCATGCTCTCAATCAACTTCTGGACCAAATCCTGACTGATAGCAGTCCATTCTTGCATAATCAATGCTTGCATTTTGCCAGAATTTGTTGGTTTTTGTTTGTCCACCCGTCTCTTGATGATTGACCACACGTTCTCAATGGGATTAAGATCTGGGGGGTTTCCAGGCCATGGACCCAAAATCTCTATGTTTTGTTCCATGAGCCATTTAGTTATCACCTTTGCTTTATGGCAAGGTGCTCCATCATGCTGGAAAAGGCATTGTTGGGCGTCAAACTGCTCTTGGACGGTTGGGAGAAGTTGCTCTTGGAGGACATTCTGGTACCACTCTTTATTCATGGCTGTGTTTTTAGGCAAGACTGTGAGTGAGCCGATTCCCTTGGCTGAGAAGCAACCGCACACATGAATGGTTTCAGGATGCTTTACAGTTGGCATGAGACAAGACTGGTGGGAGCGCTCACCTCTTCTTCTCCGAATAAGCTGTTTTCCAGATGTCCCAAACAATCGAAAAGGGGATTCATCAGAGAAAATGACTTTGCCCCAGTCCTCAGCAGTCCACTCCCTGTACCTTTTGCAGAATATCAGTCGGTCCCTGATGTTTTTTCTGGAGAGAAGTGGCTTCTTTGCTGCCCTCCTTGAAACCAGGCCTTGCTCAAAGAGTCTCCGCCTCACAGTGCGTGCAGAAGCACTCACACCAGCCTGCTGCCATTCCTGAGCAAGCTCGGCACTGCTGGTAGTCCAACCCCGCAGCTGAAACAGTTTTAAGATACGGTCCTGGCGCTTGCTGGTCTTTCTTGGGCGCCCTGGAGCCTTTTTGACAACAATGGAAGCTCTCTCCTTGAAGTTCTTGATGATGCGATAGATTGTTGACTGAGGTGCAATCTTTGTAGCTGCGATACTCTTCCCTATTAGGCCATTTTTGTGCAGTGCAATGATGGCTGCACGTGTTTCTTAAGAGATAACCATGGTTAACTGAAGAGAAACAATGATGCCAAGAACCAGCCTCCTTTTAAAGTGTCCAGTGCTGTCATTCTTACTTAATCATGACTGATTGATCGCCAGCCCTGTCCTCATCAACACCCACACCTGTGTTAATGGATAAATCACTAAAACGATGTTAGCTGCTCCTTTTAAGGTTGCCGTCACACTAGCAGTATTTGGTCAGTATTTTACATCACTATTTGTAAGCCAAAACCAGGAGTGGAACAATTAGAGGAAAAGTATAATAGAAACATATGCACCACTTCTGTATTTATCACCCACTCCTGGTTTTGGCTTACAAATACTGATGTAAAATACTGACCAAATACTGCTAGTGTGACAGCAGCCTAAGGCAGGACTGCAATGATTTTGAAATGTGTTTTGGGGGTTAAAGTTCATTTTCTGGGCAAATATTGACTTTGCAAGTACAGTAATTGCTGTTAAGCTGATCACTCTGACATTCAGGAGTATATGCAAATTGCCATTAGAAAAAATGAAGCAGTAGACTTTGGAAAAATTAATATTTGTCTCATTCTCAAAATTTTTGGCCATGATTGTACTGTATATAGAGGTGTTATCATTCATTGTACAGGAGGAGGAGGTGAGCTGTGATATCACCTATTGTGAATGGTGGATCCTGTGTTATCTACAGTATATAGAGGTGTTAGCTAAGTAGTCCTGTCTGCAATGATGGAGACTTCTGAAGTCAGATATAGAAGAGGAAGAATGAGTCTAGTATACAGCCTGTTTTTATTTTCTTAGTATATGATGTTATGGAGAATTAACCCCTTAATGACCTGGCCATTTTTTGCAATTCTGACCAGTGTCCCTTTATGAAGTAATAACTCAAACGCTTCAACGGATCCTAGCGATTCTGAGATTGTGTTTTCATGACATATTGGGCTTCATGTTAGTAGTAAATTTAGGTCAATCATTTTTGCGTTTATTTGTGAAAAAAATCGGAAATTTGGCAAAAATTTTGAAATTTTCACAATTTTCAAATTTTGAATTTTATTTTGTTAAACCAGAGAGTTATGTGACACTATAGTTAATAAATAACATTTCCCACATGTCTACTTTACATCATCACAATTTTGGAAACAACATTTTTTTTTTGCTAGGAAGTTAAGGGTTAAAATTTGACCAGCGATTTCTCATTTTTACAACAAAATTTACAAAGCCATTTTTTATTAGGGACCACCTCACATTTGAAGTTAGTTTGAGGGGGTCTATATGGCTGAAAATACCCAAAAGTGACACCATTCTAAAATCTGCACCCCTCAAGGTGCACAAAACCACATTCAAGAAGTTTATTAACCCTTCAGGTGCTTCACAGCAGCAGAAGCAACATGGAAGGAAAAAATGAACATTTAACTTTAGTCACAAAAATGATCTTTTAGCAACAATTTTTTTATTTTCCCAAGGGTAAAAGGAGAAACTGTACCCCAAAAGTTATTGTACAATTTGTCCTGAGTCCGCCGATACCCCATATGGGGGGGGAACCACTGTTTGGGTGCACGACAGGGCTCGGAAGGGAAGGAGCGCCATTTGACTTTTTGAATGAAAAATTGACTCCAATCGATAGCAGACACCATGTCGCGTTTGGAGAGCCCCCATGTGCCTAAACGTTGGAGCTCCCCCTCAAGTGACCCCATTTTGGAAACTAGACCCCCCAAGGAACTTATCTAGATGCATAGTGAGCACTTTGAACCCCCAGGTGCTTCACAAATTGATCCGTAATAATGAAAGTACTTTTTTCACAAAATTGTTTTAGCCTCAATTTTTTCATTTTTACATGGGCAACAGGATAAAATGGATCTTAAAACTTTCCTGGGCCATATCCAACAGTGCGCCGTACCAACTCCTTCTGGCCACATGGGGGCAATCAGAATTGTATTGACCCGCTCGGATCTTCTGTAGTGTTTTTGACAGAATCGGGATTTGAGGGAAGGCATAGGTGAGGCTGAACTCCCAGGGTTGTGAGAAAGCATCCATGCCCAGAGCTGTCTGTCCTGTTCAGGGAAAAATATGCTTGTAGTTTGGCATTATGGCTGTTGGCGAATAAGTCTATATCCGGGATTCCCCGAGAGACTAGGGAGAGAAAGACTTACTGATCCAGGCACCATTCTCCCGGATGCACATCCCTTCTGCTTGGGTATTCGCAGACCTCTTTAGATGGACTGCTGTGATAGATAAGAGGTGTTTTTCCACCCAGGAAAAAATTCTTGCAGCCAGAGACTTTAATTTTTCGTATTTGGTGCCTCCTTGATGACGGAAGTACAGTGGTCATGTTGTCGGAGTATATTTTGACATGATGACCCTGGACAAGAACCAATGCGGCTTTAACCCCTTCATGACCTTGGGATTTTTTGTTTTTCCATGTTCGTTTTTCACTTCCCTCCTTCCCAGTCCATCCTTTGGCCGAGTGTACGCTTTTTTTTTTTTTTTTTTTTTGGTGTTGGTCAACTTCTGAGAGCCATCGCTAGAGGACAGCACGGTCCAAGTTCAATCCCAGCTCATGCGCTCACTCCGGATGCTGTGGTTTCTTGGACTCCTTTTTAATAGTGGTAAGGGAATTTTAGATATTTGGGCATTAAAGTGTCCAGAGACCTGCGCTCCATTAATTCTTAAAGGGGTCGTCCAGAACATGAACATTGATGGCCTATTGCATGCGTCTCGGCAGATGTCAGGTCATAATGTTAGCGGTACTAGGGTTACCCCCTCATCGCAATACAAAAATAATAGAGGTCATGAGCTACATACGGTAAATATTATTTACACCCACAAGCACATGAAAACAGTGAGGACCTGAGAAGATCTGGAAGCTTAAGAACGTCCACCATATCTCCTATTTGATACCGTTTTCGATGTGGAAGTGAGTGCGGTATAATCCTAGGACGCTCACTCCAGCGCTCAGGACAGCAGCTCGGCAGTGGACGGGCACCACTTAGTGTAGCCTGCAGACGACTTGCGGGGGTCCGTGCTGCAGGTATCATCGCTACTAGAATATTACCGCACTATAATCATTTACTTGTGAACCTGGAGGGACACTTTAAAGGCAAGATGGATCTGTCCTGCTTATTCAGGTGCAATACCCTATTTATATAAAGCCGACATTTTTGCTCTTACAGAACCATCCCTTCTATGGATTTAGTGGACGCCTTTAGTTCGATAAACCATAAACTTGGTTCTCTCTCTGCTTACTAAATTATTGTTTTTCTCTAGATCTGTTTTCAAGCCGTTCATCTTTGTGCCTCAGATTGCTCCGTTTGTAAGAACAGCGTCACCCCTATTTGGCGCCGATGACCCCGTCAAACAAAAGCCAAGATTCCAAAAGAAGCCCGACAGGAGCCATGAACTATACAAGAAACACAAAGATGCACTCGTGTCCATGAAGACATCACAGGTACAATATAACCGGTCTAAGGGGGATGTGATGATTTACGCCTTATAACCACGAATTCACACACTGCAGATTTGTAGCCAAACATTTCTGTGGCTCATTTCCCTTTATCTGAAAATGGATTCCAGAAATCCATGCACGTGTGCAGGAATAACCCCATTCACATTTACGGAGGGAAAGTTGAGGTTCTTGGAAAAAAGAACCTGGGAGGGGGAGTAAAACTGTCTCTGCCGCTGCTCTCCTTGTGTCTTAATGTTGCATAGATGGCACAAAGAACTGCGCTTAGTGGCGCTGGCTCTCTGCTCAAGCCGCTCAGCTCGGTTATTGGCTGCAGCGGTGTCGCGTCAACGCTGTAAACAGACAGCGGCAAAAACTTGTAGATCTAAACAGGTTTTAAAAATGGGTAAGACCCTTGAAAGAGTACTTATCATTTTCAACTTTTTTTTTTCCATAAATGCTACTACCTAATGTGTAGCAGATAATATAATTACCGACACCCCCTAACAATCACTCAAAGACTCTTTGCTCAGCAGACAAAATTGATAATGTTTGGCTAAGTGGATAAGTTTGGTGCACAAAAACCTGAGCCTAAACTCCACTCTGTCCACAGATTCATAGACTTTCCGTGGCGCTCTTACACAGCAGAACTTTTTTTTTTTTTAATTTGAGTGATGAATTGGGGACTTGAACCCCAGATACCCTCTGATCTGCTACATAATAAATAGTACCCGTTATGTAAAAAATAAAATGAATGAAAGGATAGGTATTCTGTAAACAGGACAGGCTCATAATGGTCTGTAGAAAGTTGCATTCAGGAAGTGGTGGTACGACGTCGTGTTTAAATAAATCCTATTTTATTTATTTTTTTACCTAAGGAGTTGCTGAAGAAGATGAAACATTTCGAAAAAAAGAAAATTGAGGAGGTAGAAGAGTTTCTTAAAAGCAGCACTGATCGTGCAGGACTTGCCCCACTGTTTGCCAGTTGTGTTGAAGAGGAAATGAACCTTTATACATAAAATGTTAATGCCGTGTTGTGGTATTTCTCCTCTAACCTACATCGGCCTTCCAAGTCTTGCTGTGAATATAGTTTCGATAAGGAACTTATGTTGTAGACATTACCGCTATCTGATTTTGTTAGACTTTAAAGGGAATGTGTCATCAGAAAGAAACCTCCTGAATAAATCAGTTGTTTGTTTCCTTTTTTATTTTCAGATCATGATCTATAGAAAAAAAAATAATTCAGAAAACTTTCAATTTTCACACTTGCCACTAGGCCTAATATAAACTCTTCATTCCTTTGCTTTCAGTAAAGCCTCATGGACACTAGCAACTAAAGGCTGACTCGTCTAAACTTATGTAATCAGCATTCTTTAATTAAGGCAAATGTCCTTCTGACAGGAGGGGAGTTGGTCAGGACATGACCTATTGTAAATGGTGGATCTGGTGTCATCTAGAGGTGTTATTGGTCATTGTACAACAGGGGGAGGAGGTGAGCTGTGACATCCCCTATTGTGAATGGTGGATCCTGTGTTATCTACAGTCATGGCCAAAAGTTTTGAGAATGAAACCAAAATTATATTTTCACATGATCTGCTGCCCTCTGGTTTTTATTAGTGTTTGTCTGATGTTTATATCACATACAGAAATATAATTGCAATCATATTATGAGTACCAATAGGTTATATTGACAGTTAGAAAGAGTTAATGCAGCAAGTCAATATTTGCAGTGTTGACCCTTCTTCTTCAAGACCTCTGCAATTCTCCCTGGCATGCTCTCAATCAACTTCTGGACCAAATCCTGACTGATAGCAGTCCATTCTTGCATAATCAATGCTTGCATTTTGCCAGAATTTGTTGGTTTTTATTTGTCCACCCGTCTCTTGATGATTGACCACAAGTTCTCAATGGGATTAAGATCTGGGGAGTTTCCAGGCCATGGACCCAAAATCTCTATGTTTTGTTCCATGAGCCATTTAGTTATCACCTTTGCTTTATGGCAAGGTGCTCCATCATGCTGGAAAAGGCATTGTTGGGTGCCAAACTGCTCTTGGACGGTTGGGAGAAGTTGCTCTTGGAGGACATTCTGGTACCATTCTTTATTCATGGCTGTGTTTTTAGGCAAGACTGTGAGTGAGCCGATTCCCTTGGCTGAGAAGCAACCGCACACATGAATGGTTTCAGGATGCTTTACAGTTGGCATGAGACAAGACTGGTGGGAGCGCTCACCTCTTCTTCTCCGAATAAGCTGTTTTCCAGATGTCCCAAACAATCGAAAAGGGGATTCATCAGAGAAAATGACTTTGCCCCAGTCCTCAGCAGTCCACTCCCTGTACCTTTTGCAGAATATCAGTCGGTCCCTGATGTTTTTTTCTGGAGAGAAGTGGCTTTTTTGCTGCCCTCCTTGAAACCAGGCCTTGCTCAAAGAGTCTCTGCCTCACAGTGTGTGCAGAAGCACTCACACCAGCCTGCTGCCATTCCTGAGCAAGCTCGGCACTGCTGGTAGTCCGATCCAACAGCTGAAACAGTTTTAAGATACGGTCCTGGCGCTTGCTGGTCTTTCTTGGGCGCCCTGGAGCCTTTTTGACAACAATGGAAGCTCTCTCCTTGAAGTTCTTGATGATGCGATAGATTGTTGACTGAGGTGCAATCTTTGTAGCTGCGATACTCTTCCCTATTAGGCCATTTTTGTGCAGTGCAATGATGGCTGCACGTGTTTCTTAAGAGATAACCATGGTTAACTGAAGAGAAACATTGATACCAAGCACCAGCCTCCTTTTAAAGTGTCCAGTGATGTCATTCTTACTTAATCATGACTGATTGATCGCCAGCCCTGTCCTCATCAACACCCACACCTGTGTTAATGGATCAATCACTAAAATGATGTTAGCTGCTCCTTTTAAGGTTGCCGTCACACTAGCAGTATTTGGTCAGTATTTCTTTATCGCCTCTCATTGGGGGACACAGGAACCATGGGTGTATGCTGCTGCCACTAGGAGGCTGACACTATGCAAATAAAAAGTTAGCTCCTCCTCTGCAGTGTACACCCCACCGACTGGCATTATACTCTTCAGTTTAGCTTAGTGTCAGTAGGAGGTGGACACGGGTCTTTCATTAGACCCTTATCTACCTCAATGTGCGTCGTTTCTTTTCAGGTTTTTCTGGAGGGATACAGGGTGAACAGTCACACCTGTAGTCCCACAAGGTGGACTATGAGTACGGCGTGTACTGCCACCCCGTATCCTCGTAGATCCCACAGCAGGACCAAGAGCCTAGCACACAAACGTGCTTAGAAGTCCGGTCCTGGCTCCGTCCCCCACCCACTCGCCCACCAGAGCCTGTCGGTTGGAGGAGACGAGGACGTCCATCAGCTCCCTGGACGTCTGATATCTTCCCCGGATTGAGGTTAGTAAGGACGGCGTGGGATGTTTTAGGTGAGTATTCCTAGCCCCGGGGTCCCTTGGTTTTCCCTTTTTCTTGGCATTTCCAGGCCATCTTTTTCCCTGGCCTGCTGTCCTAAAGGGGTCCTGGGAATCGCAGATTGCCGCTTTCGCAGCACTTTCCGGGGTTCTTTCCAGCGCGGCTGGCTTTAAAGCTGATATTTTCCTGCGACCGCATGGGGCTTCGCCGCGTCCCGCTCCGGTGGTCGCCACCTTCCTAATTTAGGGCTCCGGCGGCAGCGCTTCACCCTGCTATGCGGCGACTTTGCTGGCTGCCGCGCCACTCTGCACCTCCCAGCCGAGCAGCGCCGTCACCGCGGCTTTAACCCGGCGGTTGTCGGCTCCTAATCTAGGCCCCGGCTTCCCCTGGGCCTACCTCCAGCGGCAGCGCTTCCCCCTTGCTGAGGCGACTTCGCTGCTGCGCCGCTCTCCAGAGGCCGCATCCTCCAGCCGGGCAGCGCCGGCGCCGCGGCCCCCCCCCCCTCAGGCGGTCGCCGAGCTTTAATCTAGGTCCCGGCTTCTCCCGGGGCCTACTTCCGGCGGCTCCTCTCCGCCCACTTCCCCACTACTCGGCGGGCTTTTCTCCCGCCCGGCCATCAGCCCTCGGTGTTGCTCCGCCCACCGGCGCCATCTTAACTACACCCAGTGGACAAGTGCCTTAGCCCACGCACGCCTCTGTGCGCTGCAGTGGACTACTACGGGTATCAGATCCCTTCGGCTGCACCACTGCAGGATCCGCATTATATTCTAAGAGGATTTCTTCCCTGGGGGACCATCTTCAAGCTGTGTCCTGCGTCTGGAACTGCTTCGTCTGCGTGAGTAGCTGCACTGCAGACTGACACTCCCCTCTGCCCCCCCTGTCCCCTAACCTTCTGGCTTTTCTTCAGGGTCTTTTCTTTAAAAAAAAAAAAAAAAAAATGGCTACCTCTAAGGGAGGCCGCTCTCGTCCTCTGTCAGGCCTGCAGCAATTCGATTGTTCCCACCGCCCAGGATCCCCCGGCCGCTCCACTCGAGAGTGATACCCCCACCCCAGGCTGGGTTTCCTCTCTGTCACAATCGGTGGCATATCTAACACGGGTGTCGCTAACTCTTGTGTCCATGCTGGACCGATTACCCCTGCAGGCCCCCGCAGTAGCCAGCGGTCGCAGGAACCTCCGTCGGAGCCTTCCATTATAGGCCGCAAAAGGTCCAGACAGGAACGCCGGTCTGAGTCCTCTTTTCGCTCCATCTCACCACACGGTCCTTCTCTGCGGTTGACTTTCCCCCGGTCCTCCTCCCCTGAGTCAGGCGAGGCGTTCTCTGATGCGCCTTCGGAGGATGTTTCGGAGCTGGATTCGAACCAAATCGCTACCAGGAGGGATATGGTTCAGAATCTCATTGGAGCGATAAATCTAACCTGTGGCATCACGGAGTCCTCTACGGAACCCGCAGATCAGGCGGTTTCGTTTAGACGGGCTAAACCACCTTCAAAATTTTTTGCTCCTCACCCGGAATTCGAGGAGATTATGACCAGAGAAAGAGAGAACCTGACCAGACGCTTTGAGAGGAAAGCGACTTGGCGTTTTATATCATTTTTCTCCGCAGCTCATCGCTAATTGGACGGCTTCTCAGTCGGTGGATTCTCCGGTTTCCAGACTATTCGCCAACACGGTCCTCCCACTGTCCGGATGTGCATCTCTGAAGGATTCTAACGATAGAGTCATAGAATCCTTCGCAAAGTCAGCCTTTGAAGTGGCCTCAGCCAGTCTTTGCCCAGTCTTTGCTTCCACTGGGGTTTCAAAATCCATATCCAAATGGGCCAATCAGCTCCGTCAGGGCATTCTGGACAGGGTTCCTTCCGGACAGCTGGCGGAACTTGCCAACCAGATTTCTCAAGCGGGGAATATCTGGTCTCAGCCTCCCTGGACGCCGCGTCTTGTGCGGCTCAGGCGTCCAGCAACGCGATTGCCATCCGCCGGTCCGTTTGGCTTAAGGCCTGGCAGGCGGACTTGTCCTCTAAAAAGTCCCTTACCAGCCTGCCTTTTTCAGGGGTCTCGTCCTTTTGGTTCTAAGCTGGACCAATTCATTAAGGACGCTACTGGGGGCACAAGCTCCCTTCTTCCCCAGGCCAAGCTTCGTCGCCCCCCTCCTAGACGTCAATTTTGGTCTTTTCGGCCTTTTTGTTGCTTCGCGGCATCAATCTCCTTCTCCCAGCAGCAACAGAGGCCACAGGCACGTCAAGAGAAAAAGGCGGTATCCTTTAGGCCCACTCCTTCCTGGCGTCCTCGCCACTCCCAGGGTAGGTCCTCCAGGACTGGAAGAACCACCTCGGCCCGACTCTCGGCTAGTCGACAACCCACCTCCCCGACTGGGCGGCCGTCTCCTCTTCTTCAGGGACGTCTGGATCTCCTCAGTAGAGGACGCATGGGTCAGGGATGTTATATCCTCGGGATACAAACTAGAGTTCGTATCACGGCCCCGGGATCGTTTTTTCGAATCCCGACCTCCAAGAGATCCCGCTCCTAGTTCCGGGTTTCTTCGCAGCCATCACTTCTCTCCTCAAATTGCTGAGCAGGAGAGTTCGTCTGAAACACTTCAGGATGGAATCCCTTCGTTCAGTAATTGCTTCCATGGAGGCTCAGGAATTTCTGTGTTCCATAGATTTTCAGGAACGCCTACCTCCACGTTCCGATATTCCCGGGACATCACCGATCCCTGTGCTTTGCAGTGCTTCAGGAACATTTTCGGTTCGTCGCCCTGCCATTCGGTCTTCTAACCGCCCCAAGAGTTTTCACGAAGATCATGGCTGCGCTGATGGCCATCTTGAGGGTCAGAAGCCTGGTTCTGTTTCCATACCTCGACGACCTCCTCATCAAGGCTCCCTGCTTTTCTCAGGCCCACGAAAGCCTGTCCATCGTTCTCGACACCCTAGTCCGTTTCGGGTGGCGGGTCAACCGGAAGAAGTCCTGCCTTATTCCTTCTCGGCGCATCATCTTTCTGGGCATGCGCTTCGACACTCGTCAGACGAAGATCTTCCAGAAGACTAGATCCATCCTTCGTCGGGACATACGCGTACTCCAGGGCCCTCGGTCTCCCTCCTTCCGGTCGGCCATGAAGGTTTTGGGGAAGATGCTAGCAACATTGGAAGCGATCCCATTCGCCCAATTTCACTCGCGACCTCTTCAGCAAGCCATCCTGTCTCAGTGGAACAGGTCCATCTTCTCCCTGGACCGCCCGATCCGACTCTCTCCCCAGGCCAAACAGTCTCTCAACTGGTGGCTCACGTCACCTCTCGTCTCCCAGGGCCGGTCCTTCCTTCCAGTTCCCTGGCAGGTGGTGATGACGGACGCCAGCCTGCTCGGCTGGGGTGCGGTGTTTCGCCACCTGACTGTACAGAGCCGCTGGTCGACGCAGGAGGCAACCTTGTCGATCAATGTCCTCGTGATCCGGGCCATTTTGTGTCCCTTCGTCTCAGGGGTCTTCCAATCCGAATCCAGACGGACAATGCCACGGCGGTGGCATATGTCAACCATCAAGGGGGGACTCGGAGCTCCTTGGCCGAGGTATCCAAGATCCTCCATTGGGCAGAGGCAACGGTTACAGTGATATCCGCGGTGCATATCCCCAGCGTGGGCAGTTGGGCCGCTGACTTCCTCAAACGCGAGGGCCTCGCGGCAGGGGAATGGTCCTTGCATCTGGAGGCCTTCCATCAGTTTTGTCTTCGATGGGGGACTCCGGATGTGGATCTCACGGCGTCTCGAATGAACAGGAAGGTTCCACAGTTCATCTCCAGGTCTCGCGATCCTCTCGCAGTGGGTGTCGACGCTCTGGCCATTCCTTGGTCACAGTTCGTGCTGCCCTACCTGTTCCCACCCCTTCCATTACTTCCCAAACTGTTAAAGAAGATCAAAGCGGAAGGGGTGCCGGTCATTCCAATCGGTGGCTGTTGAGACCGCAGTTATAAGAGCGTCCGGCCTTTCGGACCGGGTTATTCACACAATGATTTAGGCTCGGAAGCCTTCGTCTTCCAGGATCTACTATCGTACCTGGAAGGCATCTATGTCCTTTTCCCTGCCTTCCATTTTGGCCTTCCTTCAGGCAGGACTGGATTCGGGCCTGGCTCTTAGTTCCCTGAAGGGCCAGGTCTCTGCGCTTTCCATCCTTTTTCAGAAGACTTTAGCTTCCCGACCACAGGTTAAGACCTCTCTTCAGGAGTGGCCCACACTGTTCCTCCGTACAGGGCCCCTGTGGATTCATGGGATTTAAACCTGGTACTGGACGTTCTGAGAGTTTCCCCCTTTGAGCCCCTCAGGGAGATTCCCCTGTCAGCCCTATCTTGGAAGGTGGCCCTTCTTGTGGCCATCACTTCTATCCGCCGCGTTTCCGAGTTGGCGGCCCTGTCTTGCCGTTCTTGGTCATCCACCAGGACAAGGTGGTCTTCAGGCCTCCGCCTTCCTTTCTTCCCAAGGTGGTTTCCACCTCAACGAGGTGATCGTTCTTCCTTCCTTTTGTCCAGCTCCGACTCATCCTTTGGAGCGATCGTTGAACAAGCTGGACCTCGTCAAGGCAGTGAGGATCTACCTGGATAGAACGTCCGCTTTCCGGGAGACGGATTCTCCTTTTGTCATTCCTGATGGCCCGCGCAGAGACCAACAGGCTTCTTAGGCGACTATTGCTCGCTGGATCAGAACGGCAATTCTGGAGGCTTACCGGGTCAAGAACAGAGTGCCCCCTCCTGGGATCAAGGCTCACTCTACTCGGGCAGTCGGCGCCTCCTGGGCGGTGAACCACATGGCTTCCGCCTTACAGCTTTGCAAAGCGGCAACTTGGTCTTCCATCCACACGTTCGCCAAATTTTACAAGGTCCATATCTACGCTTCGGCGGATGCCAGCCTAGGCAGAAGGATCTGGCAGGCGGCAGTGGTGAGTCCTCGGACCTGATGGAAGTCTGTTTTTCCCGCCCTAGGGACTGCTTTGGGACGTCCCATGGTTCCTGTGTCCCCCAATGAGAGGCGATAAAGAAAACAGGATTTTTGGTTGCTTACCGTAAAATCTGTTTCTTGGAGCCTCCATTGGGGGACACAGCACCCTCCCAATGTTTCTCAGTTCTCTATTTTATGTTCTATGACTGTTCTCACGTTTACAGTTCTCAAGTTTGTGGTTATGGTTTTCAACCTTGTTATTTATCTCCTACTGCTTTCTCACTAACTGAAGAGTATAATGCCAGTCGGTGGGGTGTACACTGCAGAGGAGGAGCTAACTTTTTATTTGCATAGTGTCAGCCTCCTAGTGGCAGCAGCATACACCCATGGTTCCTGTGTCCCCCAATGGAGGCTCCAAGAAACAGATTTTACGGTAAGCAACCAAAAATCCTGTTTTTACATCACTATTTGTAAGCCAAAACCAGGAGTGGAACAATTAGAGGAAAAGTATAATAGAAACATATGCATCACTTCTGTATTTATCACCCACTCCTGGTTTTGGCTTACAAATACTGATGTAAAATACTGACCAAATACTGCTAGTGTGACAGCAGCCTAAGGCAGGACTGCAATGATTTTGAAATGTGTTTTGGGGGTTAAAGTTCATTTTCTGGGCAAATATTGACTTTGCAAGTACAGTAATTGCTGTTAAGCTGATCACTCTGACATTCAGGAGTATATGCAAATTGCCATGAGAAAAAATGAAGCAGTAGACTTTGGAAAAATTAATATTTGTCTCATTCTCAAAATTTTTGGCCATGACTGTACTGTATATAGAGGTGTTATCATTCATTGTACAGGAGGAGGAGGTGAGCTGTGATATCACCTATTGTGAATGGTGGATCCTGTGTTATCTACAGTATATACAGGTCCTTCTAAAAAAATTAGCATATAGTGTTACATTTCATTATTTACCATAATGTAATGATTACAATTAAACTTTCATATATTATAGATTCATTATCCACCAACTGAAATTTGTCAGGTCTTTTATTGTTTTAATACTGATGATTTTGGCATACAACTCCTGATAACCCAAAAAACCTGTCTCAATAAATTAGCGTATTTCACCCATCCAATCAAATAAAAGTGTTTTTTAATAACAAACAAAAAAACCATCAAATAATAATGTTCAGTTATGCACTCAATACTTGGTCGGGAATCCTTTGGCAGAAATGACTGCTTCAATGCGGCGTGGCATGGAGGCAATCAGCCTGTGACACTGCTGAGATGTTATGGAGGCCCAGGATGCTTCAATAGCGGCCTTAAGCTCATCCAGAGTGTTGGGTCTTGCGTCTCTCAACTTTCTCTTCACAATATCCCACAGACTCTCTATGGGTTTCAGGTCAGGGGAGTTGGGAGGCCAATTGAGCACAGTAATACCATGGTCAGTAAACCATTTACCAGTGGTTTTGGCACTGTGAGCAGGTGCCAGGTCGTGCTGAAAAATGAAATCTTCATCTCCATAAAGCATTTCAGCCGATGGAAGCATGAAGTGCTCCAAAATCTCCTGATAGCTAGCTGCATTGACCCTGCCCATGATGAAACACAGTGGACCAACACCATCACTGACTGTGGGTACTTGACACTGGACTTCAGGCATTTTGGCATTTCCTTCTCCCCAGTCTTCCTCCAGACTCTGGCACCTTGATTTCCGAATGACATGCAAAATTTGCTTTCATCAGAAAAAAGTACTTGGGACCACTTAGCAACAGTCCAGTGCTGCTTCTCTGTAGCCCAGGTCAGGCGCCTCGGCCGCTGTTTATGGTTCAAAAGTGGCTTTACCTGGGGAATGCGGCACCTGTAGCCCATTTCCTGCACACGCCTGTGCACGGTGGCTCTGGATGTTTCCACACCAGACTCAGTCCACTGCTTCCTCAGGTTCCCCAAGGTCTGGAATCGGTCCTTCTCCACAATCTTCCTCAGGGTCCGGTCTCCTCTTCTCGTTGTACAGCGTTTTCTGCCACATTGTTTCCTTCCAACAGACTTACCATTGAGGTACCTTGATGCAGCACTCTGGGAACAGCCTATTTGTTGAGAAATTTCTTTCTGGGTCTTACCCTCTTGCTTGAGGGTGTCAATGATGGCCTTCTTGACATCTGTCAGGTCGCTAGTCTTACCCATGATGGGGGTTTTGAGTAATGAACCAGGCAGGGAGTTTATAAAAGCCTCAGGTATCTTTTGCATGTGTTTAGAGTTAATTAGTTGATTCAGAAGATTAGGGTAATAGGTCGTTTAGAGAACCTTTTCTTGATATGCTAATTTATTGAGACAGGTTTTTTGGGTTATCAGGAGTCGTATGCCAAAATCATCAGTATTAAAACAATAAAAGACCTGACAAATTTCAGTTGGTGGATAATGAATCTATAATATATGAAAGTTTAATTGTAATCATTACATTATGGTAAATAATGAAATTTAACACTATATGCTAATTTTTTGAGAAGGACCTGTAGAGGTGTTAGCTAAGTAGTCCTGTCTGCAATGATGGAGACTTCTGAAGTCAGATATAGAAGAGGAAGAATGAGTCTAGTATACAGCCTGTTTTTATTTTCTTAGTATATGATGTTATGGAGAATTAACCCCTTAATGACCTGGCCATTTTTTGCAATTCTGACCAGTGTCCCTTTATGAAGTAATAACTCAGAAACGCTTCAACGGATCCTAGCGATTCTGAGATTGTGTTTTCATGACATATTGGGCTTCATGTTAGTAGTAAATTTAGGTCAATCATTTTTGCGTTTATTTGTGAAAAAAATCGGAAATTTGGCAAAAATTTTGAAATTTTCACAATTTTCAAATTTTGAATTTTATTTTGTTAAACCAGAGAGTTATGTGACACTATAGTTAATAAATAACATTTCCCACATGTCTACTTTACATCATCACAATTTTGGAAACAAAATTTTTTTTTTGCTAGGAAGTTAAGGGTTAAAATTTGACCAGCGATTTCTCATTTTTACAACAAAATTTACAAAGCCATTTTTTATTAGGGACCACCTCACATTTGAAGTTAGTTTGAGGGGGTCTATATGGCTGAAAATACCCAAAAGTGACACCATTCTAAAATCTGCACCCCTCAAGGTGCACAAAACCACATTCAAGAAGTTTATTAACCCTTCAGGTGCTTCACAGCAGCAGAAGCAACATGGAAGGAAAAAATGAACATTTAACTTTAGTCACAAAAATGATCTTTTAGCAACAATTTTTTTATTTTCCCAAGGGTAAAAGGAGAAACTGTACCCCAAAAGTTATTGTACAATTTGTCCTGAGTCCGCCGATACCCCATATGGGGGGGGAACCACTGTTTGGGTGCACGACAGGGCTCGGAAGGGAAGGAGCGCCATTTGACTGAAAAATTGACTCCAATCGTTAGCAGACACCATGTCGCGTTTGGAGAGCCCCCATGTGCCTAAACGTTGGAGCTCCCCCTCAAGTGACCCCATTTTGGAAACTAGACCCCCCCAAGGAACTTATCTAGATGCATAGTGAGCACTTTGAACCCCCAGGTGCTTCACAAATTGATCCGTAATAATGAAAGTACTTTTTTCACAAAATTGTTTTAGCCTCAATTTTTTCATTTTTACATGGGCAACAGGATAAAATGGATCTTAAAACTTTCCTGGGCCATATCCAACAGTGCGCCGTACCAACTCCTTCCGGCCACATGGGGGCAATCAGAATTGTATTGACCCGCTCGGATCTTCTGTAGTGTTTTTGACAGAATCGGGATTTGAGGGAAGGCATAGGTGAGGCTGAACTCCCAGGGTTGTGAGAAAGCATCCATGCCCAGAGCTGTCTGTCCTGTTCAGGGAAAAATATGCTTGTAGTTTGGTATTATGGCTGTTGGCGAATAAGTCTATATCCGGGATTCCCCGAGAGACTAGGGAGAGAAAGACTTACTGATCCAGGCACCATTCTCCCGGATGCACATCCCTTCTGCTTGGGTATTCGCAGACCTCTTTAGATGGACCGCTGTGATAGATAAGGTGTTTTTCCACCCAGGAAAAAATTCTTGCAGCCAGAGACTTTAATTTTTCGTATTTGGTGCCTCCTTGATGACGGAAGTACAGTGGTCATGTTGTCGGAGTATATTTTGACATGATGACCCTGGACAAGAACCAATGCGGCTTTAACCCCTTCATGACCTTGGGATTTTTTGTTTTTCCATGTTCGTTTTTCACTCCCCTCCTTCCCAGTGCCATAACTTTTTTATTCTTCCGTCAGTTTGGCCATGTGAGGGCCAAGTTGTACTTTTGAACGACATCATTGGTTTTAGCATGTCGTGTACTAGAAAACGGGAAAAAAATTCCAAGTGCAGTGAAATTGCAAAAAAAGTGCAGTCCCACACTTGTTTTTTGCTTGGCTTTTTTGCTAGGTTCACTAAATGCTAAAACTGACCTGACATTATGATTCTCCAGGTCATTACGAGTTCATAGACACCTAACATGACTAGGTTATTTTTTACTTAAGTGGTGAAAAAAAATTCCAAACTTTTCTAAAAAAAAAAAAATTGTGCCATTTTCCGATACTTGTAGCGTCTCCATTTTTCATGATCTGGGGTCGGTTGAGGGCTTATTTTTTGCGTGCTGAGCTGGCTTTTAAGGATAGCATTTTGGTGCAGATACGTTCTTTTGATCGCCCGTTATTGCATTTTAATGCAATGTCGCGGTGACCAAAAAAAGGTAGTTCTGGCATTTCTAATTTTTTTCTCGCTACGCTGTTTAGTGATCAGGTTAATGCTTTTTTTTCTTATTGATAGATCGGGCGATTCTGAACGCGGTGATACCAAATATGTGTAGGTTTGATTTTTTTTATTGATTTATTTCGATTGGGGCGAAAAGGGGGTGATTTAAACTTTGATATTTTTTTTATTTTTTCACATTTTTTTTTTTTTTTTTACTTTTGCCATGCTTTAATAGCCTCCATGGGAGGCTAGAAGCAGGCACAGCACGATCGGCTCTGCTACATAGCAGCGATCTGCTGTTCGCTGCTATGTAGCAGAAAATCAGGTGTGCTGTGAGCGCCGACCACAGGGTGGTGCTCACAGCTGCCGGGGATCTGTAACCATAGAGGTCTCAAGGACCTCTATGGTTACAATACTGAAGCCCGGCCGGATGCGGTAGTTAAATGCCGCTGTCTGCGTTTGACAGTGGCATTTAACTAGTTATTAGGTGCGGGCAGATCGCGATTCTGCCCGTGCCTATTACGGGCACATGTCAGCTGTTCAAAACAGCTGATATGTCCCGGCTTTGATGCGGGCTCACCGCCAGAGCCCGCATCAAAGAGGGGCTTCTGACCTCAGACGTATTATCCCGTCCGAGGTCAGAAAGGGGTTAAAGGCCTCTTCCACCGCCTGCAGTTCTTTGAAGTTGGATGAGCTGGCTCTGGTGTCTGAAGACCATATGCCCTGGAAGTGAGAATATTCCACTATGGCTCCCCATCCCCTCCGACTGGCATCTGATGTATCTTTAGCGGGATCTGGTTCCAGCTGACCCCCTGTTGGAGGTCCGGTGACACAGCCACCATGCCAGGGATATCCTGACATGGTTGGGGAGGAGTCTCCTGGATAGGGAGCTCTGCTGTCTGTCTCAGGATGACAGTACATGAGTCTGAAGAACCCTTGTGTGGGCTTTTGCCCAAGGCACCATCTGGATACAAGATGTTAGGGACCCCAGAATGGACATTGAGTGTCTCAGGGTGGGAGCCTTCAGAGTTCTGTATTCCGTTGTTTTCTGTACCAGGTCTAGCCGGCGCTCTCTGGGCAGAAAGGATTTTCTTAACTCTGAATCTAGAAGAACGCCTAAGAATTTCTTCCTTGTGGAAGGAAGTAGGTCCGATTTTTCCCAGTTCGGGATCCACCCCAAGGGTCCTTGCCACATCCGTGTTTAGACGGGATGTGGATGGAGCGACAATGAGCAGGTCATCTAGATATGGTATAATGCAAATCCCCTGAAGTCGTATAAAAATTATTGCCTAAGTCATGATCTTTGTGAAGACCCGAGGTGCCGATGAGATTCCGAACGGGAGGACGTTGAACTGATAATGTGTGATCAGTTGGTCTTGGGAGATTGCAAACCTTAGGAATTTTCAGAATTTTGGATGGATGGGGACGTGATAATATGCGTCCCTCAAATCCACTGTAGCCATCACCCATTCCTGACCTAGCAGGGGAATTGCAGATCTTATGGATTCCATCTAGAATCTTCTGTATGTAATTACCCGATTTAGGGGTTTCAGATTGATAATTATTCTGTGCTTCCCTGAAGGCTTTCTGATCAGAAATAGGCGAGAATAGTGTCCCCTGCCTATCTCCTGTTGAGGTACTGGGGAAATCACTCCTGCTTGGAGTAATTCCTGGAGGCCAGATGAGAATGCATCCCAGGGATGGAGGCTTTGTAAAGGGGTGACCCTTAGGCGGCAAAGGGGAGGGCTCCCGAATTCTAGTTTTAACCCATGCTGAATGGTACCGAGTACCCAAGGGTTTGTGGAGATGGAACACCATTGGCCGATAAAGTTCGAGAGCCGACCCCCAACTCCTTGGATGTAGTCACTGTTTATCAGGAGTTTGCTGGGTTTGGGGAACAAGGATATTTCTGCCTTTACCCCCTTTTGGATAACTCCAGCGACCCGATTTGCTCTTCCCTCTGAATTCTCTTTGGGAGGTCTGATCTTTTGAGGGACGAAAAAACGCTTTTTCAGATCTCTCTGTTCAGGAAGTGCTTTCTTCTGGTCTGTGGCTTTGTGTAATATGTCACCAAGGGCCTGGCCAAACAAATAGCGACCCTGACATGGAATGGCACAAAGTTTAATTTGTATGTGATGTCGCTACTCCAGGACTTCAGCCACAGAGCCCTTCTGGCAGAGTTGGAAAGGACTGCGGATTTGGCTGCCACTCTAACAGATTCTGCTGAATCTTCAGCAAGGAATCCCGTGGCCTTCTGGAGAAGGGGAAGTGAATCAAGAATAACCTCTCCAGACGTTCCCTGGGTCAGGTGATCTTCCAGAGTGCTGAGCCAGCGAAACAGAGACCTAGCCACACAGGTAGATGCTATGTTCGCTTTAAGGAGGTTCGTGGATGTATCCCAAGATCTCCTTAGTAGACTCTTTATTTTCCGATCCATGGGGCTCCTGAGCTGGGATGAGTCCTCAAATGGAAGGGCTGTCTTTTTTGTCACTCTGGACACCTGAACGTCTACTTTCGGGGTGTCCCACAGAGAGGTATCTCCATCTAAAGGGAAGCGTTTTTTTTAATTCAGATGGAACGCTAAGCCCTTTCTCAGGAGGCTCCCATGCAGAATGAGGCTCTGCACATTTTCATGTACCGGAAACCCCTTTAACTTCCTAGGTTTTAAGCCCCCAAACATTTCCTCCTGCACTGACTGTTTCACCTCTTCTTCCTCAACACCCATAGACCCCCTAATCATACTAATCAACTCTCGTATGTCCTCAGAGGAGAAATATTATTTATTTTCCTCTGTGGGGGTAGAAGTGGAGCCCTCATTCTCCCACATATCCTCAGAGTCAGAAGAATGTAATTCACCGGAGTCTGAGTCAGACTCTACCACAGATATTTCCTCTTTTTTGAAGGAGGTGGCTGCGGTAATAAGCTCTGGGAAAGGGCTGATACAGATGACTGCACTTCTTGTTTAATAAGTGATTTAATGCTCTAAAATAAAGATGGTCGTTCAGTGCGTAACATCTCGTCTGTGCAGGATTGGCAAAGCTTCTTCTTGTATGAAGGAGGAAGCCTTGATGTACACACACCACACTTGCGGTCTTCCACTTTTATGGATATTTTGTCCTTCTTAGGCCGGCTTCACACTCCGCGTATGAAAATACGGTCCGTATATTACGGCCGTAATACGCTGAAATGTCCCGAAAATAGTGGTCCGTAGCTCCTCCGTAGGCAGGGTGTGTCAGCGTTTTTTGCGCATGGCATCCTCCGTATGTAATCCGTATGGCATCCGTACTGCGTGGTTTTCTCGCAGGCTTGCAAAACCAACATACCGCTATAGAAATGATCCATGTGTCCCAAAAAGAAAAAAAAAATATATATATATATATATATATATAATATAGATCAATGAGCTATATTTAGCTTCATTTGCGGTGAGGCGCCCTCTGCTGGATGTTCATAGATCGTGGGAACTTACCTAGAAAGCCTGGGAGCTTTCTAGGAAAGTTCCCACGATCTATGAACATCCAGCAGAGGGCGCCTCACCGCAAATGAAGCTAAATATAGCTCACTGATCTATATTTAGACTCATTCCCCGGGGTTTTGCAGCGAGGAGTAGTATTGCATTAGCAAAGCTCCTTGCTGCAAAAGGTTTTAACCCCTTCAGAAGGATTTACATCGTTGGACGTTACAGATCTGCGGAGGGTAAGTATATTGTTGGTTTATTATGTTTTTTCTTTCACAGAACGAGGGTCTTTAGTGACTGGATTGGGCGTAGAATAAAATACTCCAACAACCATTGTTTTTATTTCATTAAAATAATTTTAAATAATGTGTTTGTGTTTTATTTAACCCTTTACTACAATTGGATTAATAATGGATAGGTGTCATAATTGACGCCTCTCCATTATTAATTAGGCTTAATGTCACCTTACAATAGCAAGGTGGCATTAACCCTTCATTACCCCATATCCCACCGCTACACGGGAATGGGAAGAGAGTGGCCAAGTGCCAAAATAGGCGCATCTTCCAGATGTGCCTTTTCTGGGGTGGCTGGGGGCAGATATTTTTAGCCAGGGGGGCCCAATAACCATGGACCCTCTCCAGGCTATTAATATCTGCCCTCAGTCACTGGCTTTACTACTCTGGCGGAGAAAATTGCGCGGGAGCCCACGCCAATGTTTTCCGCCATTTAACCCTTTATTTTAAGAGTTTGTATCTGCAAAATTTGGCCGTTCTCTCTACTGACATTAGTAGTGTGGAATCTGCAAATCAAATGGAGAGAAGACATGGTTTACTGTAGGTAAACCATGTCTCAAATCATGTCGGGTTTTAGGAAGGAGAAAGAAAAAGGCGGTAATTGAATTACCGGCTTTCAAGCTGTATAGCGCTGGAATAAATATTAATATATATACATATATGTGTCTCACTGACATATATACATATATACCTATTCTGTGTACACATTTATTCTACCTATTTTACTGTAAGCTGTCAGTGTGATTTTACTGTACACCGCACTGAATTACCGGCTTTTCTCTCTAACAGCGCTGCGTATTTCTCGCAAGTCACACTGCTTTTCCGTGTGTAATCCGTATTTTTCACGCTTCCATAGACTTTCATTGGCGTATTTCTTGCGCAGTACGGTGACAAACGCAGCATGCTGCGATTTTGTATGGCCGTAGAAAGCCGTATAATACTGATCAGTAAAATACGGCAGATAGGAGCAGGGGCATAGAGAATAATTGTGCCGTATTTTTTGCGAGTTTTACGGACGTAGTTTCTGCGCTCTTACGTCCGTAAAACTCGCAAGTGTGAAGCCGGCCTTAGGGGCAGGAGCCTTGTCTCCCTAAAAAGAGAAGGGGACTAAGTCCAATTGCCACCTAGAAGTAAAAGGACCTTCGTTCGCTACTCACAGTAGGAGGGAGGACGCTGTGTTCAGCATTGGCGGTGCTGGGCGCGTGTGCGTTCCACAGTGGAACACACAGGAAGTAAACCGGAAGTCGAGACGTGTCACTTCCGATGGGCACGCACTCCGGAATCCAGCGCAGAGAGGAGGAAGCCGGGGAGGCACCTGGGGACCCCAGACGCACGTCACCACCCCACTTTACCACTGGAGGGGGCGCGGGAGAGAGGGTCCCAAGTCCATGACCCAACATGGCAAACAGGATCATGGGGTGCATTAAAAGAGGTCTGGATACACATGATGAGAGCATTATACTGCCTCTGTACAAATCCCTAGTTAGACCGCACATGGAGTACTGTGTCCAGTTTTGGGCACCGGTGCTCAGGAAGGATATAATGGAACTAGAGAGAGTACAAAGGAGGGCAACAAAATTAATAAAGGGGATGGGAGAACTACAATACCCAGATAGATTAGCGAAATTAGGATTATTTAGTCTAGAAAAAAGACGACTGAGGGGCGATCTAATAACCATGTATAAGTATATAAGGGGACAATACAAATATCTCGCTGAGGATCTGTTTATACCAAGGAAGGTGACGGGCACAAGGGGGCATTCTTTGCGTCTGGAGGAGAGAAGGTTTTTCCACCAACATAGAAGAGGATTCTTTACTGTTAGGGCAGTGAGAATCTGGAATTGCTTGCCTGAGGAGGTGGTGATGGCGAACTCAGTCGAGGGGTTCAAGAGAGGCCTGGATGTCTTCCTGGAGCAGAACAATATTGTATCATACAATTATTAGGTTCTGTAGAAGGACGTAGATCTGGGTATTTATTATGATGGAATATAGGCTGAACTGGATGGACAAATGTCTTTTTTCGGCCTTACTAACTATGTTACTATGTTACTATGGAGGCAGGAGCAGCTGCACGGGGAGGAGAGGACCGGACCCAACCCCAGCTGCCCAGCTACAAGTAAGTTAACCTGGGAGCTCCGATCGCCGGCCACGGCAGCACCACAGCAGGACCTCTTCATGCCCCATAAGGGACAGGCAAAACACTGGAGGTGGCAGGAAGAGGAGGGTATTTAACCTGTGTTTCCTGTCCCCCATTAGGGCGGGAAGACATCCTCCTGTACCGCTGTCATGGAAGGTGACTGGAGAAAACTCTCCCCTTGTCACAAATGGTTGCTTTGCCCTTAGATCTCTACAGGTCCTTCTCAAAAAATTAGCATATAGTGTTAAATTTCATTATTTACCATAATGTAATGATTACAATTAAACTTTCATATATTATAGATTCATTATCCACCAACTGAAATTTGTCAGGTCTTTTATTGTTTTAATACTGATGATTTTGGCATACAACTCCTGATAACCCAAAAAACCTGTCTCAATAAATTAGCATATCAAGAAAAGGTTCTCTAAACGACCTATTACCCTAATCTTCTGAATCAACTAATTAACTCTAAACACATGCAAAAGATACCTGAGGCTTTTATAAACTCCCTGCCTGGTTCATTACTCAAAACCCCCATCATGGGTAAGACTAGCGACCTGACAGATGTCAAGAAGGCCATCATTGACACCCTCAAGCAAGAGGGTAAGACCCAGAAAGAAATTTCTCAACAAATAGGCTGTTCCCAGAGTGCTGTATCAAGGCACCTCAATGGTAAGTCTGTTGGAAGGAAACAATGTGGCAGAAAACGCTGTACAACGAGAAGAGACCGGACCCTGAGGAAGATTGTGGAGAAGGACCGATTCCAGACCTTGGGGAACCTGAGGAAGCAGTGGACTGAGTCTGGTGTGGAAACATCCAGAGCCACCGTGCACAGGCGTGTGCAGGAAATGGGCTACAGGTGCCGCATTCCCCAGGTAAAGCCACTTTTGAACCATAAACAGCGGCAGAGGCGCCTGACCTGGGCTACAGAGAAGCAGCACTGGACTGTTACTAAGTGGTCCCAAGTACTTTTTTCTGATGAAAGCAAATTTTGCATGTCATTCGGAAATCAAGGTGCCAGAGTCTGGAGGAAGACTGGGGAGAAGGAAATGCCAAAATGCCTGAAGTCCAGTGTCAAGTACCCACAGTCAGTGATGGTGTGGGGTGCCATGTCAGCTGCTGGTGTTGGTCCACTGTGTTTCATCAAGGGCAGGGTCAATGCAGCCAGCTATCAGGAGATTTTGGAGCACTTCATGCTTCCATCGGCTGAAATGCTTTATGGAGATGAAGATTTCATTTTTCAGCACGACCTGGCACCTGCTCACAGTGCCAAAACCACTGGTAAATGGTTTACTGACCATGGTATTACTGTGCTCAATTGGCCTGCCAACTCTCCTGACCTGAACCCCATAGAGAATCTGTGGGATATTGTGAAGAGAAAGTTGAGAGACGCAAGACCCAACACTCTGGATGAGCTTAAGGCCGCTATTGAAGCATCCTGGGCCTCCATAACATCTCAGCAGTGTCACAGGCTGATTGCCTCCATGCCACGCCGCATTGAAGCAGTCATTTCTGCCAAAGGATTCCCGACCAAGTATTGAGTGCATAACTGAACATTATTATTTGATGGTTTTTTTGTTTGTTATTAAAAAACACTTTTATTTGATTGGATGGGTGAAATATGCTAATTTATTGAGACAGGTTTTTTGGGTTATCAGGAGTTGTATGCCAAAATCATCAGTATTAAAACAATAAAAGACCTGACAAATTTCAGTTGGTGGATAATGAATCTATAATATATGAAAGTTTAATTGTAATCATTACATTATGGTAAATAATGAAATTTAACACTATATGCTAATTTTTTGAGAAGGACCTGTATATGCGTCCCGCCATCACAATCACCAAAGTTGATTTATTTTATTTCTTCAATATATTTTGACAGCAATGTCATCCACAATAGAAAACTCACAAACAATTATGCAACACATGAATTTTATTTAATAGCAAACAAAATCCATTAAATGACATGAACCCCTAATTAGAGTAATGTAGAGGTGAATGTCTCATACGGCGGCTCATAAGCACAGAATTCAGCATCTATGGTTGTGTAGTCATTGTACCACTCGGCAGTAGCTGTCATCAGTCAGTGTTAAATCTTGTAAAGTCAGTTACATGCCTGTATTGCATAATTACCGTAAATATACAGCAACCTTTTGCTATAAAAACAAACAAACAAAACAAACCCCAACTCATGACCCCTTTGTATAGTGGAAAGATCAGGCCTCTTATCCATTTTTGACTTCTAAGGCTGCATTCCCAAAATGCGTATATGGTTTTTGATGTTGCAGATTTTCTGCACCTATTAGCTACATTAAATCACTTGTGGGGTTTTTTTTTTTAATTGTATTTCAGTTCTTTTTACATGAATTTTATTGCATTTTTGTAGCTCTTTATGTTATTCTTCACATTAAGGCTTCTTTCACATTTCCGTCGGTACGCAGCCGTTGCTAAGCGTCGGCGTGACATACCGACGCACGTTGTTAAAATTCTGCACAACGTGGGCAGCGGATGCAGCTTTTCAATGCATCCGCTGACCATTCTAAAGTCCGGGGGAGGAGGGGGTGGAGTTCCGGCCGCGCATGCGCGGTAGGATTTGCATGACCGGATGTACGAAAAAAACGTTCCCTTGAACTTTTTTTTTGCTACGACGGTCTGCCAAATACCGACGCATCCAGTGCACGACGTATGGAACATGTGTCCATACGTCGGGATGCTTCGGTAATACAAGTCTATGTGTAAAAAAACACATCCTGCGGGCAACTTTGCAGGATGCGTTTTTTGCACAGAACGGCGCATTGCAACGACTTGCAAAAGACGGAAATGTGAAAGTAGCCTAAGCTGCATCGTTCTTGATACTTGCTTGGATTTGGCTTTCACCACTTTATTAACCCCTTTCTGACCTCGGACGGGATAGTACGTCCGAGGTCAGATCCCCCGCTTTGATGCAGGGCTCCGCGGTGAGCCGGCACCAAAGCCGGGACATGTCAGCTGTTTTGAACAGCTGACATGTGCCTGTAATAGGCGCGGGCAGAATCGCGATCTGCCCGCACCTATTAACTAGTTAAATGCCGCTGTCAAACGCAGACAGCTGCATTTAACTACTGCTTCCGGCCGGGCGGCCGGAAATGACGTTATCGCCGACCCCCGTCACATGATCGGGGTCGGCGATGCGTCTCCATTGTAACCATAGAGGTCCTTGAGACCTCTATGGTTACTGATCGCCGGTGGCTGTGAGCGCCACCCTGTGGTCGGCGCTCACAGCACACCTCCATCCTGCTACATAGCAGCGATCAGCAGATCGCTGCTATGTAGCAGAGGGGATCGAGTTGTGCCTGCTTCTAGCCTCCCATGGAGGCTATTGAAGCATGGCAAAAGTAAAAAAAAAGAAGTTGAAAAAAAATGTTAAAAAAATAAAAAAAAATATAAAAGTTTAAATCACCCCCAATCAAAATAAATCAATAAAAAAAATATAAAATCTACGCATATTTGGTATCGCCGCGCTCAGAATCGCCCGATCTATCAACTAAAAAAAAAGCATTAACCTGATCGCTAAACAACGTAGCGCGAAAAAAATTCGAAACGCCAGAATTACGTTTTTTTGGTCACCGCGACATTGCATTAAAATGCAATAACGGGCGATCAAAAGAACGTATCTGCACCGAAATGCTATCATTAAAAACGTCATCTCGGCACGCAAAAAATAAGCCCTCAACCGACCCCAGATCACGAAAAATGGAGACGCTACGGGTATCGGAAAATGGCGCAATTTTTTTTTTTTTTTTTCAGCAGAGTTTGGAATTTTTTTTCACCACTTAGGTAAAAAATAACCTAGTCATGTTAGGTGTCTATGAACTCGTACTGACCTGGAGAATCATAATGTCAGGTCATTTTAAGCATTTAGTGAACCTAGCAAAAAAGCCAAACAAAAAACAAGTGTGGGACTGCACTTTTTTTGCAATTTCACCGCACTTGGAATTTTTTTCCCGTTTTCTAGTACACGACATGGTAAAACCAATGATGTCGTTCAAAAATACAACTCGTCCCGCAAAAACTAAGCCCTCGCATGGCCAAATTGACGGAAAAATAAAAAAAGTTATGGCTCTGGGAAGGAGGGGAGCGAAAAACGAACACGGAAAAACGGAAAATCCCAAGGTCATGAAGGGGTTAATACAGCCAGGTGTGGATTACACAAGTTGTTTTTTTTACCTGCAGATTTTCCACATGTAATTCTGCAGGGAAATCCTCACATAACCGCAAGAAAAATCGACATGTTGCAAACATTAATTTTTTTAAAAAAAAAGTGCAAGAGAGTTCTGTAAATTCTAACCAGTTTGCTGGAACAGTAAGACGCCGACTTTTGTTAACCAAGAACTCAACCTAGGAACTTAACCTAACAGGTTATATAAAATAGCCAGCTACGACAAAGTTGTTTTTGTGTATTTGCATGCAGGAAAAATGCACCCAATTATGGTTCCAGTATTGTGTAGGAGGTTTCCATTAATCTCATGCCCGTGCTTTAAAAAAAAAATAAATAAATAAATCTGCAGAAATTGACTTTTGTTGCAATTTTGAATTACATAATGTCAATTTCTATCGCGGTTAATGAGTTTTATTTGTGGATTTTGCGCAAACACTTTAATGAGGTGCAGAAATTCTGCAGCTAAAAGCATATGTGGGTATTTTTTTTTTTTTTTTTGCGATTCTGTTACAGAAATGCATGTAACATGACTTAATAAAGTTTTCTGAAATCTGGCTTACGGAAGAAATGGGAAGTTTCCAAAAAAATTTTATTTAAAGCTTGAACGACCAAAAAGACAAAAATTGTAGCAGAAAAAAAAAAATGATAGGTAGACTAAATGCGTCCAATTGGTGCAGACAAGCTGTAACATCAAAAACACGCATTGTGGGAACTTATCCAAACCGTACATATTCCTTGAATGGTGTCCTAAGACACCATTCAATCCTAATCATGTCCACCATTCTTTCAATTTTCCATTTTGTAAAATGATGGGCAGCCATATCCGCAGTGATCCTTAATCTGGCTTATCAAACTGATCACTTTGATATATTGTAAAGATACCGTCATCACGTTATCATCGAGGCGTCCGTCCGAGCTCTGAGAATTCAGGGGCTGTAGCACTTCGCAGATGCACTCCTGGTCACCCAGTTGTGTAGAGGAACTCCAGCCGGCCTCCTTTGCCTGTGTCTTAAAGCAGGAGGCTCCAGGGAAGAATAAAAGTTCATTTTCTCCCAGTAGCCAGAGAGCATTGTAACGCCATTAACATCATTTGAAATTCCCTTACAAGCCATATTCCCACATCATGTAAACGATACATTTGGCAGTTCCAGCAAAGTGGATGTGATTTCATGAAAACTCATGGCCATATGCCTCCTTGGGAAGCCTGGAAGAATCCATGTAAGAAATGCAAATGCTTTGTTTTAAAATACCAAAGAAAAAGTCTCTGCTTTAAATCAGCACCAAAACACACACATGAAAAGAAAAACATAAAAAATAAAAAAAATATGGAGTAGTCAGACCCGATTTCTATGGCATTTTTTAGTGCAAAAATAAAAGCAGAATTTTCATAGGTGGGAACTTGGCTTTAAAGGTAAATTTACACATTGCAGATACTTCCTGCATTTTCTAGTGACAGATATTCTGATTTTGCTACAGATTTCGCTATAGACTAGTGGGGAAAATGAAGAATTGTCAGTGTAACAAATACTTAAGTTTTCCCATCGACAAAGAATGGTGAGGGCTGTAATTGGTGTACATTTCAACTGTGAGAGACAGAATCTAAAAAATAGAAAATCACATTGTATGATTTTTACATATTTCACGCAATAAAATGCTAATTATTTGATCACCAACCAACTAGCAAGAATCTTGGCTCTCACAAACCTGTTAAAGAAAAACTAAGAAGAAGCCCTCCTACTCTGCACTCATTACCTGTATTAATTGAACTTGTTACCTGTATAAAAGACACCTGTCCACACAATCAAATCACACTCCAACCTCTCCACCATGGCCAAGGCCAAAAAGCCAAGGACACCAGGAACAAAAATTATAGACCTGCACAAGGCTGGGATGGGCTACAGGACAATGGTGAGAAAGCAACAATTGTTGGCACAATTATTAGAAAATGGAAAAACCAGAAGATGACTGTCAATCTCTTTCGGTTGGTGGCTCCATGCAAGATCTCGCCTCGTGGGGTAAGGATGATTCTGAGAAAGGTCAGGGATCAGCCCAGAACTACATTGGAGGACTTGCTCAATGACCTGAAGTGAGATGGGACAACAGTATCAGACATAACCGTTTACAGTAACACTACGCCGTCATGAATTAAAATCCTGCAGGACACACAAGGTCCACCTGCTCACAACAGTACATGTCCAGGCCCATTTGCAGTTTGCCAATGACCATCTGAATGATCCATAGGAGAAGGTAATGTTGTCAGATGAGACCAAAATAGATCTTTTTGACATCAACTCCACTCACTGTGTTTGGAGGAAGAATGATGAGTACAACCCCAAGAACACCATCCCTACAGTGAAGCATGGTGGGGGAAACATCATAGTTTGGGGGTGCTTTTCTGCAAAGGGGACAGTACTGCACTGTACTGAAGGAAGGATGGATGGGGTCATGTATCGTGAGATTTTGGCCAACCATCTTAGTCCCTCAGTAAGAGCTTTGAAGATGGGTCGTGACTAGGTTTTCTATCATGATACACAGCCAGGGAATAAGGAGTGGCTCCATATGAAGCATTTAAAGGTCCTGGAGTGGCCTAGCCAGTCTCCAGACCTGAACCCAATAGAAAATCTTTGGAGGGAGCTGAAACTCAATGTTGCCCAGCGACAGCCCCGAAACCTAAAAGATCTGGAGAAGATCCGTATGGAGGAGTGGGCCAAAATCCCTGTTGCAGTGTGTGCAAACGTGGTCAGGAACAACAGGCAATCTCTGACCTCTAATTGCAAAGAAAGGTTTCTGTACCAAATATTACCGTATTTTTCAGACTATAAGACGCACTTTTTTTTTTTTACCCAGACTGGGATCTGGACTGTGGGGGCTCCGGGCTTTCACAAAATGTCGCCGGAACACCCGCACCACCGAACCTGCGCACCAGTCTGACTCATATCATCGCCGGGCCACCAAACACCCCCTGTGACTCCACTCCACCAGCGCTGCCGATCCCCATCCCCCATCCCCGGGGTAAGCTGAATTCAGGACTGCAAGATGTACCTCAATTTGACGCATTAATGTTTTTCTCCATTTTCCTTCTTAAATTTTGGGGTGCGTCTTATAGTCCGAAAAATACAGCAAGTTCTTTTTCCTACTGCATCAAATACTTATTTCATGCAATAAAATGCAAATTAATTATGTAAAAAATCATACAATGTGATTATCTGGTCTTTATTTTTAGATTTTCTCTCACAGGTGAAGTGTACCTACGATAAAAATTGCAGACCTTTCCATTCATTGTAGGTGGAAAAACTAGCAAAATTGGCAGAGTGTCAAATACTTATTTGCCAAACTGTACCATCTTACAAATCCAAAAAGAAAATCTAGGGAGAAAGAAAAAAAAAAAACATTACCCAATAAGGCAAATGGACAAGGGTCGGTTAAGAGAGGACTTCACTTTTTGTGTTGCATTTCCTAATTTGTAACCTGTAAAAAGCTTGAAAAAAACAAGGAAAAATTGTGACAAATTAAAGTAGGTCTTAGGCTAGTTTCACACTAGCGTTTTGCTGAGCTGCGGAGTTCCTCGGTTTAGCTCTGCCCATGGACGCACCTCCGCGCTCAGCTCCACCTACGTCTGTGCATGCTGCCTGCGTACCTATCTTTAACATTAGGTACGCAGGTTGTGCGGATGCCTCCGCATGCTTCGTTTTGCCGATGCGGCGACCCGCGTCAAACGCAGCTGGTTGGAATTTCTTTTTTTCTCTGCATCGTCAAAAACGACGCATGCGGAGGTATCCGCACGACCTGCGTACTTAATGTTAAAGATAGGTACGCAGGCCACATGCGGATGTAGGCGGAGCTGAGTGGTGGCGGTGTGGCCGTGGGCGGGGCTTCACAGAGCCCTCTGCAGCTCAGCAAAACGCTAGTGTGAAACTAGCCTAACATGTTATAAATTATGGGATAATACTAATCCATTAAAGGGATGGTCTGAAATTAAAAAAGGTTACTTTATTTTCCCAGAAAGCAGCATCACACTAGTTGACGAGCTGATGTGAGACATCAGACCATGCTTTTAGTTTAGGCACTAATGTAATAAATATAAGGATATTCATTTCCAGGAGTTAAAGGGAACTTGTAAGAAGAAGAAGCAGCTATAAATGCGGGATGTGCTGCTCACAGGGGTGAGGTTTTCAGCAAGTTTCACTGTACATTGCCTTTCAGCCATTTGCCATCAGGCAGAACAGAAATTTTAATTTTCATGTGATACTGAAAAAAAAAACAATATAAAAACACAACCAATGCACAGCTAAATACAGAAAGGCTGCATAAAACAAGGGGTTAATTGGCACTATCACTTAAATACCCAAGATGGCCAAACTGCCTCTTATTTCTTCTTCTTCTTCAGGCAGTACTCGCACTGAAATCTCGCAGGGCTCTAGATGGATTGAGGTGACAGATTTCTGGGGGCAGATGCATGTGTTAGGTATGAGATCTTTATGGCATTTTCACCATTTCCACGGCTGCAAAAAAGTATGGTGAAAAAAAATAAAATAAAATCTCAATTCCTTTCCTATATGAAAGTCTATGGGTTCAGATTTTTTTCACAGATCCATAGACTTGCATTGCCAGTCTGTGCACGCACGTCTCAGATTTTTCACCAACCACTGGGTCCGGGGAAAAACGCGGACATGTGAATCATCCCATTCTCTATTGTCGGTATGAATGCTATCCGTGGAAGAAGAAGAAAAAAAAAAAAAGTATACTAATGCATGAGCCCAAACGAGCTTTCCCATTGCACGTTCCCTGCTACAATTAGTTTAATAGGAGGGGAATCCAAGATGGAGAATGTGCCGACCACATGGGGCGGCCATGTTAGCGATACGAGAATTAGTGTAACACGTTCTGTAACTTATGGGATGAAGAAACATAAGTTCTAGTAACATGTAGTGTCTGTGCATATAACCTGCAGGTCGTCTCCTGGATCGGGGGAATGGAGGCCATGAAATCTCTAGTAGACGGCACCTGCTGCATATATGGCACAGAATAATCAGTAGCAACACAGTAAAGAGTAGCTTGTCATTGCACGTTGGTGAAAACGTAACCCAAGGTAATGAGATTCTTCTCCTCGTGGTGCTGAAGCCCACTAGGCATACCCCTAGCCCCCCAGGACTCTGCGGTTATTGCATAGGCAGCTCTGAGAATCCACCGCATTTCACATATGGCTTTATAGATGCAAGGAAGGGGGCGATGCGACGGGTGAGGGATTCATCTGCGGTAGGCAGGAACGCGTTTTGTCCTCAGCATGCGGTAGTAAAGGTTTTCATCCCGAAACTCAAACTCATCTGTGATATGTTGGATGACGCCTCCTTTCAGCAGTCTCTCTCCGTATTTTACGGCTTCGCCGCGGTCCGATGCCAGTCCAACCTCAACAAGCCAGCTCACCAAATCTGAGCCCAAGAAGACTCCTCCGGACGTCCTGGGACCACACCTGTATGTCAAAGGAAGGATTCACCCACAAGTTCTGTAAGTCTTGTACCAGCGCTGGGGATTTATCAGCAGGTAAAGAAAAACAGGGAGGAAACAGGACAGCATGATATAGGCGTGTTAGGAGCGTTCATCACAGGGTTAGAGAAGATCACAGGCCGGTGGAGAGGGGCACAAGTGTGGCCTTATTATATCACCACCCCTGTACAGACCACACACTGGAAACGACACACAATTCCTGGTGGGAGACATGATGGCTATGGACAATCTAGATTAATCTTAGAGTAATTTTATAAACTAGAGGTTTGTTTTTTTTTTAAATAAATTCTCTGATCATGCCACATTGCAGAATAAAATGTACCCCAAGGGTGCTCCGTCCCACAATTCAGTATTACAATTCCCCCTTCCCCTAAAAGTCAAAAACAAATTAAAAAAATGTAGAATGCTATACAAAACAGTGCACAAATGTGGTTTATTTCAAACCCTTTCCAAAACGAGAGAGGTCTGACCAAACCTATTCTCATCCGTCCCGGCCAGAAGGGCACAGTAAGGGGTCAGGGATGGGCAACCTCCTCTTGCCAAAGCTGAAGGAGAGCTCCTGTTCTCAGGATCTTATCTCCACTACCATCCCAGGGTCTGCAGAGAGCCTCAGTCTTGGTCTGCGCCCCATAACCCCCAAATAAAGGGGAACAAGGGGTTACCGTAATACGCAGACCACGTGGATGCTCTGTAAGCCAGGGAGCAGTAACATTTGGGGGAAGATTACAATAAAGTCTGATAAAATAGACATCTGGCTAGACCAGAGAACGCTTTTTTTTAATTCTTTAAACATCTCAGGATACAGTCACACATCTGTTTCAGTTTGTCTTCCATCTGTCATCCATTTTGCAGCTGTTTTTTTTTTTTTATAACAGTAAGAAATTGAAGTAGGTAATCTTTCGGAGGTTTTTGACTAATCCATTGCTAAGTGACAATGGAGGAAAAAAAAATTGGATGTTTTACGATTTTTATTAATTTTTGCAGGATGCCCCTAGACTTGAATGGCCAAGCCTGATCTGCCACAAACGGATGAGAAGAAGATATGCACAGAGTTTAAGGCTTTATTCACACATTGATATCTGTATGCCAAAACCAGGAGCGACCAAAACACAGAACAGGTGTCAATTAGTGATGAGCGAACATGCTCTGATAAGGTGTTATCTGAGCATGCTCGGGTGCTAACCGAGTGACTTCAGAGTGCTCAAATTATATGTTTGAGCCCCCGCGGCTGCAAGTCTCACGGGTGAGAATAACAGATGTGTGAGTGTAGTCTAGGATGAAGTTAAAGAAGAGGGGATCTTGTCTGGCGACATTGGGATTATGGCCATTATATTGCGCCCCCCCACATGAAATATATCATGCCCTTTATTACTAATTCTTGTCTTTAATTTACCTGTGCACTACGTGAAAAACCTGCAAAAGATCCATCCTGGCCCCATACTAGGTAGAAAGGTTAATGCATCATACCAGTCTCTGTATGGAAAAGTTACTCATCCTCTGTAATATATATTTATAAAGTCTACTTTATTAGATTTCCACTGCTAAAGGCAGAAGCTTTAAACACTTCTCGATCTTGTGGCCTTAAGTAGATATCATCTTCCCTTCCAGTTGTACAGACAGACAAGGGCCTGTGATATGTAAATGGCATTATGGATCCCATTATTGGAGGCAGGGTCGCTTCTTTAATACTCCGCAGAGCCGTGCACTCTGGGCTCACGTGACTGTGAGGACAAACGGGACACAACGCTCTTCTAAAGGACAATACAAATGAAATCATGCATTGTTACAATGGGACAGAGAGGAAAAAAAAAAAGGGATGAATGAAGCAAGCGTGAATGCGAGACAGATGGAGACACATTCATGGTCAAAACACAGCAGCAAAATGTGTGCAGCATATATGTACATCCACAAGAGGGCGCCCCCTGTGCACACAGAACGCAACATACAGGTGAGAATATGAAGACATGGCAAACAAAGCTGACGGCTTATAGTCCTCCCTGTCCACCATGGATCAAATTAATTATTGTAGCAGAAAATCCAGTATTACCGATTTCCAGCTAGAGATCAATGGAAAAAATATATAGATGTACCCTTTTCCGATAAATGGTGAATGTAGACATCTACTTCGGACTGATTACTTGGAAGTAAATCAATCACTAAGTTATACATTTCTGAAAGTGTTGGTTGGCAATTTAGAAGGCAGGGTTATAAAGATTATCCACTACAGGACAATCCCGTAGGCCATGTTCACATTGCACTTTAGGCTACGTAGTTGTACCGTCGGAGCTTTTGTCTGAAGATCTGGAAAATGGTAGTTACCTGCCGATAACGGTATTTCTCTGATCCCATGATGGCACCACGGAGAGAGGGGTCCGCCCCCAGGGACAGGAAACCTACAGATGAAAAAGGGCGTACCTCTCTCCCACATCAGTTGGATTACAGAGCCTTATACAGAACTTCAGCTGCAACTCAATATTTGTACAAATTAAACTTAACCAAATTAACTTAACAGAGGCACCGTGACTAAAACTAATTACTGGTACATTACCAAGTGCACACCTGTGTGTTAAAAGGGAGGGAATATACGGGTGCCATCATGGGATCAGAGAAATACCGTTATCGGCAGGTAACTACCATTTTCTCTATCCCCATGATGGCACCACGGAGAGATTTGAATAGATAGCTCTTAGGGAGGGACCACTGCCTCTAGAACCCTTCGCCCAAAGGTAGGATCAGAGGAGGTCAAGTCTAAGCGGTAATGCTTGAAAAATGTAGACTGGGAAGACCAAGTGGCCGCTCTACATATCTGTTGTATCGAAGCGCCAGCTCTCTCCGCCCAGGATGATGCCACTGCTCTGGTCGAATGAGCCTTTATATTCTCTGGGATGGCTGTCCCGCAGGATGAGTAGGATAGGGCGATGGCGTCTCTTATCCATCTCGCTAACGTGGCTTTCGATGCTTTTTGTCCCTTCCGTGGACCCTGGAAGCAGACAAACAAAGCCCTATCCTTCCTGCACTCCCTAGTGGCTGACAGATATTGGATCAGGCATCTTTTTACGTCTAGGGTATGCAGTGTTTTTTCCCCCTCATTTTTAGGGTTGGGACAAAAGGGGGGCAAAGAGATTTCTTGCGTTCTATGAAACTGTGACGATATTTTAGGGAGGTAAGCCGGGTCAGTTTTAAGAATGACTTTGTCATCAAGTATCTGAATAAAGGGTGGACATGAGGATAACGCTTGTATATCGCTGACACGACGAGCCGAGGTTAGGGCCACTAGGAGTGTGGTTTTTAGGGATAAGATCTTTAAAGGAACTTCTGTCAGGGGCTCAAAGGGAGGTTTGGTTAGAGCGTTTAATACAAGGTTTAGATCCCATGGAGGAGAGTTGTGGAGGGGAATGGGTCTGGATCTAGATGAGGCTTTAACGAAACGCATGACCCATCGATTTTTGGCCAAGTCATAATTATACAGTGCTCCTAAGGCTGCCACCTGGACCTTTAGAGTGCTTGCAGCTAACCCTCTTTCCAGACCTTTCTGTAAGAACTCAAGTATTTTCCCTATTGGGATCTCCCCGGACGGGTCTGCCCCTGATACCGACATAAACTTTTTCCACACTTTCCCATATATTCTAGTGGTTACGGGTTTTCTACTCTGTAATAGAGTGGACACCAAGTTGGGAGAGAACCCTTTATCCCTCAGCAACCTCCTTTCAAAAGCCATGCTGTCATGTGTAAATTTTTTACATTGGGGTGAAATACTGGACCCTGGGACAGAAGTTTTGGAGAGTCTGGTAGAACCCAAGGACTCGATATGGACATGTTTCTTAGCCAAGAAAACCATATTCTGCGGGGCCAAAATGGCGCTATTACTATCACTGTAGCTCTCTCCTCCCAAATTTTCCTCAACACTAAGGGGATGAGCGACATTGGAGGGAACGCATAGGCGAGATGATAGTTCCAAGGAATTGTTAGCGCGTCTAGAGCTACAGGGTTCCCCCGGGGATCGATTGAGCAGAATGTTTTTACTTTGCGGTTTTGACTGTTCGCGAATAGGTCTATTTCTGGTAGACCCCAGAGATTCACGATTTGATCGAAGACCAACTGATTTAGCTCCCACTCTCCCTGCTTTAAGCATGTTCTGCTCAGGAAGTCTGCAGTCTGGTTTTCTGAGCCCTTTAAGTGGAGAGCTGTCAAGGACTTTAGACTGTGTTCCGCTATGTGGAAGATGGATTGGGTTACCTCCATCAGTGCTCGACACCTGGTGCCCCCTTGGTGGTTTAGATATGCGACCACTACTTGGTTGTCCGAGAAGACTTTTACATGATGCACGTGAAGGAGATATAGAAAATGTGTTAGGGCCAGCTTTACCGCTAACAGTTCTTTCATGTTGGAAGAGTCTAGCTCTTGACTTCTGTTCCAATTCCCCTGTGCCACTTGATCGTCTATGTGTGCTCCCCAACCCCAGGGGCTTGCATCTGTCCTTAGAATTTTTTCTGTCGGTAGAGCCCAAGGAACCCCTTTGGTTAGATTCCCTGGGTCCGCCCACCATGCTAGGGAGTGTATCGTGTTTGGTGATATACTTAACTGCTCGTCTAAATTCCCGTGCAGAGATATGCCTGAATCTAAAGTCTCCCATTGTAGATCCCGGGAATTACATTGTGCCCACTGTACGGCCGGGATACAGGCAGTCATGGAGCCCAACAGGGACATTGCTTTCCTCAGGGTAGTGACTGGGGATACCGTCAGCTGCAACACTGCCTGTGTCATTTTCTGAATCTTCTCCTGAGGAAGATAGCATTTCTGGGTGATCGAGTCTAGGACTATCCCTAAGTACTCCTGTACCTGGGATGGCACCATCTTGGACTTGGCTATGTTTAGCAGCCACCCTAGACTCGACAGTGAAGTCATGACCTGATTCAACTGTTGTTCGCAATGTTGGAATGAGTTCCCTACTACAAGGAGGTCGTCCAGATAGGGAACTATTAGGATGTTCTGCTCCCGTATGTGGGCCATTACTTCTGACATTATTTTCGTGAATACCCGAGGAGCAACAGCTATCCCGAAGGGGAGAGCCCGGAATTGGAAGTGTTTTACCTCCCCCTGGATATTCACTGCCAGTCTGAGATATTTTTGATAATCTCTGTGGATGGGCACATGGTAATATGCGTCTCGTAAATCTAGAACAGTCATGAAACACAAGGGAAAGAGTATTCTTACGCAAGATTTTATTGTCTCCATTTTGAAATGTTGTATCTCTAGGAAACTGTTTAATTTTTTTAGATTGATGATCGTTCTGTATGATCCGTCCGGCTTCTTGCGGAGGAAGAGGGGAGAATAGAAACCTGTGCCTCTTTCCTGGTATGGGACTTCTTGCAATACCCCTTTCTGGACTAAGTTCAGAATTTCCTTCTGGAGAGCTGACTGTTCGTGTGATTGTTTTTGAGGCGTTATCATGAAGAAGTTGCCAGGAGGGACACGAAATTTGAATTTGAGGCCTTCTCGTATAATGCCTAAGATCCAGGGGCAGTTTGAAATTCTTTCCCAGGCTGGAAGAAACTCGGCTAGTCTCCCTCCGACCCGGGGAATACCTTCATTGGGATTTTTTATTATCAGGAGGGGGGGGGTTTGTTGAACAAGAAGCCCCTGTTTTTATTTCTTCTGTCTTCCCATCCATCCTTATTTCCTTTTGGGGGTCTTCTCCGCATAAACTTTCTGTTCCGAAAGGAACGTCTATATGACTGGTTAGGGAATCCGGGTAAAGATTTCTTTTTATCCCCCGCTTTGTCGAGGATGTCATCTAATGTTGATCCAAACAGAAATTCCCCTTCGCAAGGTATTGAGCATAACTTGGTCTTCGTTTGCAAGTCCCCCGGCCAGCACTTTAGCCACAGGGCACGTCTTGCTGCGTTGGAAAAAGAGGCTGACCTGGCTGCTAATCTCACTGAGTCCACCGAAGCGTCCGCCAAAAAAGCTGCTGCCCCTTTCATCATGGACACTGACTTTTGTATTGTGTCTCTTGAGACTTTTCCCTTTAGCTGGGAATCCAAGTGTTCGAGCCATACCATTAGAGCACGGGCCGTGCAAGTGGCTGCGATGGCTGGCTTTAGACCACCTCCTGCTGCTTCCCATGAGTGTTTTAAGAAAGTGTCTGCTTTTTTGTCCATCGGCTCTTTTAGAGTGCCCATGTCCTCGAAGGGCAGGGCAAATTTTTGGGAGGCCTTTGCTATGGCCACATCCAGTTTGGGTGCCTTGCTCCAGGATGAACAGGCTGGGTCGTCGAACGGGTATTTTCTCTTGGGAGTCAAGAGAACTTTTTTTATCCGGTTTTTTCCATTCTTTCTTGATTAAAGAATGAATCTTCTCATTTATCGGGAATACCCTTCTTTTCTTCTGTTCTAATCCGCTGAACATTATATCCTGTGCTGTTCTTTTAGGACGTTCATCTACCAGACCCATGGTTGTTCTAATGGCCTTTACCAGTGCGTCTGTCTCTTCGATGGGGAAGCAACTGCGTCCCCTTCTGACGATAGTGAAGAGGTCTCGGATGTTGATGAATCGTTAGAGTCAGAGGTTTCACTTTCTGATTCGTTTATGCTGGGTTCAGGAGACTTATGACCTGATCTACTTTTTTCCCTCGGAATTTTAATGCCTTTGAGGGCACTCTCCACCTGATTTTTTATTAATGTTTTCAGGTCTGATGCGAACGCCGGGGACTCCTCCTGAATGGTTTTTTCTATGCAAGATCCGCATAGCTTTTTTTCCCAGGAGGAAGGTAGTTCTTCCGAACATATCGCACAAACTTTGTGCTTTGATTTAGTTGTACACTTCCTTCCCTAGAAGAAAAAGTAATCTCGTATTACATTATTACTTTCACGTAGATCACTCACCCCTTGTGAATGAGAGATACCGTCTCTGGCCTCGGGACTACATCCACTGGATTCGTCGCCGGTCGTGTAGATTTCCCAGAGACTTGGCTGCGTTGTGACCCTGAGCGACCACTGCTGCTGCGCTGCTGGGACGAAGCATTTCCCTTCCGCTGATGCTGTGAGCGCGGGTGCCGCTGCACCTGTAATTGCTCAGGTGACAGTTGTGCACACTCCTGTGCCTCTTGCTCCTCTCTACCACTTATAGTGGCTCCACTCTGTAATTTTTTAGCAAAGAGGGGATTTCCACGCTTACTCCTTAGGGAACGCTGCTTTTGAATCTGCCGCCGGCAGAAGCGACCATCTGCGCAGGCGCGCGCGTCACTTCCGGTTCGCGGCACAGGCGTCCTATAGGGAAGATATTATTGGGGACGCCTGTGCGCGCGTTCTCTCGTTCCGCCTGCCCCCGCACTTCCGGTTTGGGCGGCGGTGATCGGCGGTGCTGTGGGGCGCTTTCTGCTCTAGCGCTCCTGCGCCCGCCATGGAAAGGTAGCCACCGCTACCTCCATGTACCGACTAGCGGTACAGAGGCTGAATCGGTGACCGCCGTCACCTGCCTCCTTCCTCCCCCTTTTTTTTTTTCCCCCCGGGGAAGGCAGGCTGGAACCTCTTCACTGCCTCCCCCTGCCACACTCACCCATAGGGCCCGCCGACCCCAGCGGTGGTGCTTCAGGGTCGGAATAAAAGGGGGGAGAAAACCCGCTGTAACCAGCCGAGACAGGGCGCCCCCTGTCAGGAACCGACCGGCCAGCTCCCTGGAATCCCACGAAGAATCCTTCAGGTACGTGCTGTAGGTTCCCCGTCAGGGACAGGAAACCAACTGATGTGGGAGAGTGGTACGCCCTTTTTCATCTGTAGGTTTCCTGTCCCTGGGGGCGGACCCCTCTCTCCGTGGTGCCATCATGGGGATAGAGAAAAAGGGATTCGGTTGCTTACGCCGCCGAGGCCAATGCTGTGATCATGCAGACGGGGTCACTTTGTGCTCGGTCAGACATCCTTTTTGGCCCTATCCATAACAAAAAAGAAGACAGCGCCACACCGGTCAGTGAAAAAAGACTTACAGATTTAATCTGCCATCTGCGGCGACGTTTCGGTACAATGACCTTTATCAAGGATTGATAAAGGTCATTGTACCGAAACGTCGCCGCAGATGGCAGATTAAATCTGTAAGTCTTTTTTCACTGACCGGTGTGGCGCTGTCTTCTTTTTTGTTATGGATTGGACTTTGTAGCTGGGCTGACCCCCTGGCAGTGACGTGCGCCACTAAGCCTATGAAGGCCGTATGGGTGGAGGGTGCGGTTTAACGCATTTTTTGGATCCTTTTTGGCCCTATCTGCCCATTTCAGTTGGGCTCCAAAACAAAGTCAACCACGATTTGGTGTCCGCTTCAAATAGGTGGATACAGCAGAAGATGACATCTAACCGAGCACAAAGAGACCCCGTCTGCATCATCATCATCATCATCGGCCCCGTCAGTGCAAACATCCATTGTTTTCCAGGGGTTCAGACAGAAGCCCGCTGACTGTGGGCTAAAATGCAATATGAACGTGGCCTTATTAACTCCACTGTCCATAAAATAAAATAAAAAAAACCCTGAATATTTACCTTGCAGACCGACACCGTTCTGACAACGTCAACGCTTATGGCACAAGACCACCGGGGAAACAATGCGGACATCAGATAAACTATGCCAGTCCAGAAGATAATGTGTGATGCACAGTGGAACTGTTAGAAGGGGTTATGCTGTAGTGAACAAACTCTTTAAAGGGAACCCATCAGCTCGGAAAACGCCATTTACCTGCAGATATAGGGTTAATCTGCAGGTAAATAGTGGTTCAATGCTTTCCCGCTGCTGTACTGAAAGCTTGGCTACTGGGAGAAAATCAACTCCTATCCTTCCATGAGCCGCCGGCTTTCAGTCATGGGGCGAGAATGGATCAGCTATGGGCACTGCCCACTATACTGTGAGCTGTAAGAACACCCCAGGACTACAATTGACAGCTGTCTGTGCACTGATGCGCTGAGCCGGCTCCCAACGTACCTGGGCGTGATTACAGCTGCCGTTCACAATGTGCGATGCCCGTAGCCGCTCTATGACTGAAAGCCAGCGGCTCCTGGGATGAAAGCACTTTATTTTCTCCAGTAGCTGCACTTTCAATAATTTGGCTGGGTAGCGTTCGAATGTTATTTACCTGCAGGTAAGTATTTTCTGAGGTTCCCTTTAAGACGGTAATACCTACAATGCCATGTTTTAAAAAGTAAATCTGACCGAATGAATAAGGAATCATATCCATCGACTGAAAGCCAAAGCAAATCAGCCCTTATGGATCCCCCTCATAGAATGGACATGTCCCCAGTACAAAATATCCGATTGATCCTGCATCATGTTTGCAGGCATTACTTGTATGTGCAAATCATGCAGTGTGCGTACGACTGATGTGCCTGAATTGCTATACGAAGACATACAGCTCACTACAAAGCACGACACCGACACATGTAGACGTGTACAGGAGAACCCACAGGGGGAAATAAGTGGCGATAACATGGCCTGACATGGCTCCCAGAGCCTCCCATTATGGGATCCAGATTACACCAGTCTGGGTTTTCTGGGACTTTTCACTTCTTCTTGCAGTTGTCATTTGAGTTTTGCATTAAACAATATTACAAATCCCCTGTAAAGCTAAAGTGTACCCAGAAAAGTTTCCTAAACCACCACAACATGTTCTCTAGTGCAATCCGGTGATACCTTCTCTCCCGGACAACTTTCCTGACGCACAGGTCTTTGTGGTAATGTACAAACTGGTGGCAGGTCATTCGGATTTCCTCGGGAAGCCGGTTCTCCTCGGCCATCACATTTGACTCTCTTCCCTTCCAGAGGAACTGAAGTCTGAAAAACGTATAAAAATAATGCAGAGCGCAGCACGGATGCAATATCTATTGGGGACATGGAAGTCAGCCCTACAAATCTCCTACAGCCCCGGATGATGTAGGACGCAGCGTCAGTCACACGTGGTAGATGGAGAGTTTAACCATCTATTCGTGTTTGGGAATCTGATTGATCAGTGCAGTGAAATGGAAGACCCTGCAATCTGGAAGGGCAAGATGGACGATCAATCGCACTCTTTATAAATAGCGAGTACTACACTGAACATATATACAGTAATGTGGCGGTCACAGTGCATAGGCGCCATCACACGAGAGCACAAGTCCCAACTTTAAAGTAGAAGGATATATATTAAAGTATGCACACAGAAATAGTGCACTACAATACACCCTCCAAGACCCCCATAGAGTGATACCTCACTACACTGAAGTCCCCATGGTGCCCACCCACACAATATGATGCCACCAAAGATGACCCCTCTCTGTAGGATGCTCCCACATAGTATTATACCCACAGGGAATTCACCCCCAAAGAAAATTGCTCCTCAACACAGCATGATGCCCCTTTACAATATGCCTCCAGTGGCCCCTCAACACCGTAAGATTCCACCTCACAGTATGATGCCCCCACAGTGACTCCTCACAGTAAACCTTCAGTGCCTCAACACAGCATGATCCCCCATTGTGCCCCCTTTACAATATGCCTCCAGTGCCCCTCCTCAAGGCCTCAACACATTAGGATTCCCCTCAACTTAACATGATGCCCCCATAGGGCCCCTCAACACTGTAGGATACCCCCACAATGACCCCCTCAAAGCCTTAACATAGTAGGATTCACCTCAAAGCATGATGTCCCCACAGTGCCCGCCCTCAAGGCCTCAACACAGTATGATGCCCCCACAGGACCCCCTCAACACAGTATCAAGCCCTCACAGGACCCCCTCAACACAGTATCAAGCCCTCACAGGACCCCCTCAACACAGTATCAAGCCCTGACAGGACCCCCTCACCACAGTATGATGCACTCACAGCCCCCCCTCACAATATGTTACCTCCACTGTTTCCCCAACACAGTACTGGCTCACTAAACTTTAAAAAATAAAAACTGCACGCGCCCCACCATTTTCGGTGTCAGTCCGACCCCTAACTCTCAGACTCATGGTGGCTGAAACACGCCACTGAATACATTACAGCAAAATATAAGGAGGCGACTGTCTGCAGCCACCACTAGAGGGCGCCAGGAAGATAACTGTGTACAATGAACCTACTGGGACAATAGGCAGGAAGCCCCACCGTTCCCTTATAGTGGGGGTCCTATACGGTTTAGTATGGGTTACTTTCGATCTATCCATGCAGATAAATTACTGAATACTTCAGTACTGTGTGGCTTTATTATCCCGGTCCAAAATGATGATCAGACGTCTGCAAAAGTATTTGACAGCAGTGTTTTGTATTGAAAAAAAACAAAGAAAAAAAAGCAGAGACATGAGACACATTAAACATACCTTTTCTTGCATGGAAGGATAATCAAGTGTTTATCCAAACCAAAAATGGCAAATGACAGGAAACCCTGCAGAAATTGTAAGGAGCAGAAGTTACCGTGCGTACAGGATAGTCCTACTGCGAAGAGCTGCAGCTCGTGAACGCTGCTAATATTAAGGTGGATCTGTCACCAGAGGTACATAAATAAATTGCGTGCATTATTAGATAGATCTTAGACCTGATGGAACTTGCGTTCTTACTATGACAATAAATGTCTGAATTCAATCAGCTTTGAAAGTTTCTAAGCTTTGGTATTAAAGTAAGCATCCTGGATAACT